>NC_140964.1:22654730-22674730 GCF_056783735.1 Eptatretus burgeri
CACGAGGCCCGCGGGTTGCGGGGCCATCGCCGCTCCGCGTCTCATCACCAGACGGGTAGGCCCGACCTGGTCTCGGCCCCAGGCCTACCTCATTCTTGAGGGTATTTCTTTTCCTTGGTTTTGGGTATGTGTTGTCGGCGCCGTCTGTGAAGTAGAATTGTATAAGTGTTGCCGTGTGCTCGGTAGTCGGAATTAGCTCTGCACTGTGTTTTCACTTTTATGTTTGCTTTTTGTGTAAATGGAATTGTGTTTTCTTTTTTGTGTGCATTTGGTGGAATTGTATTTGTGTGCTTCCCGTGTGCCGAGAATAAACGTGCTTTATTGTTGAACTGTTCTCCCGCTTCGCTTCGTCTTTTCCTCCATTGAATCCCCATCTTGCTTCACGTAAAGGGTTGGTAGTGGGCTGAATACGCCCGATAATTAATCGAACCGTCGAGGTCGACGATAACACCGCTCGGTTATTCTGATAGTACGGAACGGGTCGCTTAATGGCCCGTGTCCGAAGTCGACCTGCGGCGAGGTGCGATCGCCCGGTCTACCCTCCGCGTGGGTACTTAGGTAGTTCGAATTTGGCGAGCAACCCTATCCCACGCGGGGGCTGATTGGCTCGATCGCGGTGAGACCGAAAGGTCCACCCGTGACTGGTTCCCGGCGTTAGTCCGAGAGGGTCACGACTGGATTGTCCGTCCGGTGGGCGACGCGCCGCGATTCGAGTTACGTGGCCATCGCACGCCGGCGGGCGCGAAGACCGCAACACTGGTGTCAGGAGTGGGATACAAATTCATCGCCCTCCTCGCGGCACTGGTATCGGAGAACAGGAAAACAGGCTCTCCTGTCTCCGGCTAAATTCACGGGAATCGGTCCAGGGGTGAGAGAAGCGACCCCCGATTCCCTCCAAATTACGAGCGAGCAAATTAACCCTTCACGAGAAGCAAGATGGCGTCTCAAGGCGAGCGGGAGCCGGGGGTATTAGAAATGGATGTAGAATGTGTAGGATCCATGGTCCAGGATGGAATCCCCGAGCAGGAAATGTTGATTGTGCAGGAACACGGACTCGCCCAACTAAACCCAGAGCCCGAAATGGGTGCGGCAGCGGCCGCAGTGTATGACACCTCCCCCCCCCTCTCCACCAAAACCCTTGCTGAAACGGCTCAGCTGAGTGCACCCGACGTGGCCCAGCTATGCGCCATGCTGGCGGCAATGACAAATGAAATAAAAAACGAAATGAAAGGCATGAACGAAAAGATGGATGCGAATACACAACAAATGGCTGAAAAGATGGATACAAATACAAATGAAGTGAAAACGACGATGGATGCGAATACACAGCAAATGAGGGAAGAGATGAAAGAGCTGCGGGGTGAGACGCAGAACATGGGCCGATGCCTGCAGGCGGGCATGAAGGCCGTGACCAGGGAGCTGGGAATGGCGACTCCACGTGTGGGAGCAAACGAGCTGGGTGGGGGTGCAACGGCTGACAGGCCCGCGGTGGAGGCGGGTAAAAAAATAATTCGTGGAACGTGTTGGGCGAGGGTCGTGACGATGACCGAAAGGGAAAAATTAAATGGGGAGACCAAAACGTGTGAGACGAGACACGAGGTGACGACAACGGAAATAATAGTTGAGACGAGGGAGGTAAAGGGTGAAGAGTTGGCAGAGACACGGGAGATGGGAACGATAGAGGGAAGACTACACGATGAAGACGGGGTAAGTGACGCGCACGCACACACGGAGGTAGTGGAGGACAATGGGGTTGAGCTCGCGGAGCGTGCAGGGACCCGGTGCGAGCAGTTGGATGGCCTCCTCCAGGAACAAGGGGAGGGAGTATGCCCCCTTGAGGCGAGTCACGACCAGGTGAGTTCGGTCGTGTTTTGCGAGGTTGAGGGGACGAGTGCTGTGGACGGGTGCACGGAGAGCTTGGGGGGTATAGAGGCCCAGGAGACCCTTGTGGGGACACGAATCCCCAGTGTGGTTGTCCCTGTGTGTGTGGTGCAAGGTGTGAGTGCGTCCCCGTGTGTGGAAGCGACCCCGTGTGTGAGTGGTGTGGTGGCGATGGTGCCAGAGTGCGTGCTTCCCAGCACGCCGGGTGTGGATGGGGCACCGTGTGTGAGTGTCGCCGTGTGTATGAGTGAGGTACCGCGGGTGAGTGCCCCCGCGTGTATGAGTGAGGCACGGTGTGTGGATGAGGCACCGCGGTTGAGTGCCCCCGCGTGTATGAGTGAGGGACGTTGTGTGGAAGAGACCGCGTGTGTGAGTGTCGCCGTGTGTATGAGTGAGGTACCGCGGGTGAGTGCCCCCGCGTGTATGAGTGAGGCACGGTGTGTGGATGAGGCACAGCGGTTGAGTGCCCTCGCGTGCGTGGGTGAGGCACCGCGGGTGAGTGCCCCCGCGCGAGTGAATGGAGCACCACGTGTGAGTGGTATGGTTTGTGTGAGGAAAATGGCAAACGTGAGTGAACGGCCGTGTGCAAGGTCGCTGTGTGCCAGGGAGACCGTGTGTGTGAGAGAGCGGTATGAGAGGGAGATGTCGGTTGGCATGCGGGAGCACGCAGCCGCATCTCCCGGTGTGAATGTGATGGTGTGGACTGTGTGCGTCGTGACACGCAGGTGTGCGTGGGTTGAATGGAGACGACGACGGCGACAGAGGAGAGAAAGCCGGGTAGCGGCTGTAGTTGTTTCGGGGACCGTACCGGGTTCACCCGGCAGTGAGCACGCGGTTCGTGCTGTGCAACGCACGAGACCACCACGTGCTCGCTTGCGAGAGTGAAATCCCGGTCCAGAAACGCACGCGGTGGATTTGCCGATCCCGCGGACGGACAAAGTTTAGGCAGGTAAATGGATTTGGACCGGACGGGTTCTCCACGCGATCGTGTGTTCAGCTCCAACGGGCAAAGCACATGTGTTCGCGTGGGAAACCCCTCGAGACATGGGGCTTGTGTTTTTTTTATGCGCACGGTGACGTCATGGCTGCACGTGTGGTTGGAATCCGGCAGGAGGGGTATCTCTGCCGGATGGTAGCGTCCAAGGAGGGACGAGGAACACGTGCAGCTGCATGACGTCACGGACAGGTGCAAAGTGCGCGAGCTCTGAGTTGCCGCGCAGGTGCTGCGCATGGAAAAAAAAAAAAAAAAAAAAAAAGCAAGCCTCACTTTCGGGTGTACAGGATTCCTGGGAAAGGGGTGGAAGACCCCCTTACCCTGGGCACAGGATGAAAACTAGTTAGGGGGAAGGGTTAGCTTAGTTAGACCGACTTCATGGGGCAGGGGTAAGTCCTCATGGAGTCCGTGGAATGGATTAGTTAGAGGGATTGTAGCCAGATTTAGGTTGGGAAATTGATTAATGGGATTATTTGGAGACCGTGACAGACTTGTGAATGTGTAGAGGGGACGTAGTTTAGCTACGTAGTGTTAAAAGGAACGTGCTGTAGTTTAAGGGACGACGTGGGAGCACGAGTTAGTTAGGGGATGTAGTTAGAAGGATGGCAGAGTTCAGTGGTGTGTGTGTTGAAGAGTTGGTGAGTTGTGAGGTGAGTACTTGGTGAGTGAGTGAGGCCAGCGGGTCTGTGTGTGTGGAGTGAATGGGGAATGCATGGTGCGATGAGTGATGGGGGGGAGGAGTGACTCCCGCCCAAGGGACCCCGGGGTCAGTGTAGAGTGAGTTAGCTGGGTTAGTCAAATTGAAAAATGGAGGTCGTTTTGCTGTTGGTGGGAAAGTAGGCTCGAGACCCATTTGGAGGGGTGCAGGAGCCCTGTTGACGGGCTTGGGAGCGTGGCTGCGAAAGGTGAGTATCGCTGAGTGGGTACCCCGGGCACCAGGCTAGTCGGCCGCGGTAGGCCAAGGGCCCATGGGGGGCCGGGATAGAGTAGTGGGCACGGGTGCGCCTGCTTGGTGCGGGGGCCCGGGCGCCATTAGCCGCGTGGGCAGTGTTGTGGGCACGGGTGACCCTCGGAAAGGGGCCCGGGAGGCCGGCCTGCCACGTGTGCGTTTCAGGGGAGGTGCCATGGGGGCACTCCCCGGTGTTAGGGAGCTGGTAGGCTCGGAGGCAGTGTAGTGCCCGGGGTGCCATAGCGGGAGATTCGGCAGAGGGTCGTGCCTGCCAAAGGGAGCCACGTGTCCCAGCCAGGAGACCGTGTGAGGGCACGGAGAGAAAATTGGGCGGCGAGGCCCGAAATTGTGAGGACACCAACACAGGCGACGGGAATCTGGGTTGTTAGAAGCAATAGTTTAAGCGAGAGGCGATTGTTGAAAGCCCCGGGTAGTTTAGCAGTTAAATGGTTAGGGTAGATTAGGAGATGTACCCTCCGCACCATCCATCCCCTCGCTGTCGTTGTGGGCCGCTGGACCCACTTTGGGTTAGATCGCCGAACTCTGGGGAGGCCATTCTGAGGCTTCGTTGGGCCTCGACACAGGACGCTAGCTCTCCCTTATTCCCCTCCGGGAAGGGAACGTAGGGGTTGGGAGTAGGCTAGGTGACAGGATAGGTTAGCCGAACAAGGACGATAAAGGGGGTTAGGGGACGATTTATAGTGGGGAAGTAAAAATAAAAACAACAAAAAAATAAGTTGGGGCTAAATTGGGGTTTGACAAATTAAGGGAGTGGGTATGTACAGTGACAGGCAAAGGCGATAGGTTGGGAGGGAGACAGGTAGGTAGGTCCGAGCCCGCCCTCCAAGTGGCCAGCACCACCGCACTCCCTCCACCAACCTCCATTGAACGGCAAAGGCTGGCCAACTTCATCGGCTGGCCGTGTTTTGCTTCAAGGCGGAGGCCGGCAAACTTCATCGGCAGTTGTTGTTGTGCTGCAAGGCCTGTAAGTTCATCTGCTGGCTGTTTTTCTTCGAGGCCTGTGCCGGCCAGTTCATCTGCCGGCTGTGTTTGCCTGCAACGTTCTTCTTCTGCGGGCTGTGTTTGCCTGCTGCCTTTGCCATGCCATGCCCACTGCCCCTGTTCACCAGCCCCCGTTCAATTTTTGCTTTGCCCCCCCTGTTCATTTCCATGTGCGCCAGGATCCGCAAGGCAACAGTTTGCAAGCTGCGAGAACTGCCCTGTTGGCAGCTACAACACGGGCCTGCAGTGGCGGCCCGTGCACCGTGTTTGTGTTCATGCATCCATTCGTTGTGCTCATTGCGTGTGCCACTTGAGCTGGCACGGAGACTGCGTTGTGCAGCCCATGCACCGTTGTGGTTCACTGAGTTCAGTAAAAAGGGAAGGCCTTGGACTGCGTGTGAGCAGCCAGCCACGTTCCCTGTCACCTGCATTGTTTTGAGCCAGAGACTGCATGTGGGCAGCCTGGCTCCCTGCTAACTGCTTTCTTTTGCAGAGTTCAATGATCCTGGGCCATGGTTTAGTGTAAAATTTGTAAGTTAAGGTTAAGATGTACTGTAAATATGAGTGCGCCCCCGGCATGTATGTCTTAGCGCCGGCAATTTTATTTAAGTCGTCCGTGTGAGTGAGTTTGTTTAGATAGTTACGCAGCCCTCAGGTTATTTATTTTGGGGACACGAATACCATGAATGTCGCACTCAGGGATCCGTAGGTAAAATGTACTAGGGGAAAACTACACATGATGGCACACGAAAATTTGACGACTCGGGACGAGTCTGTAAAAAGGGAAGGGGGTAGTGTTGTGGTTACCAGATTCGCAAACCACCATTCAGGTCCCTTAGGTGAGGTATCTCGGTAAGTGCATGTGTAGTTAGGCCCAAACCCGTTGTCTAGTGGGAATACATGTCATTTATACGTGCTGCGACTCTTCAGGATAGCCGTTTTTCTTTTACTATCTTTATTTTGGACCAATCGCCACCATCACAACCACAACATCAACCACCGACCACAACCACCGCTTCACCACAACCGCCACGACCTTTACCGTCACAACTCGCCACCATCGCATCGCCGTCGTCTCGCGCCACTCATGGGCACCGATGCTGGACTCGTGTAGGGCGCACGTTGAACAGCGTGTACAAAATCACGGATTTTCTGCTTCAAAAACGGATCCAAAACGACACACGCCCACTTTTGCCGTCCAATCGGTGAGCGAGGGGCGACTGGCCCGCCCCAGGGCGATCGATATATGCAAATTTGTGGATCAAAAAGCCTTCACGCCCACTTTTTGTCGGGCCAATGGGGAGCGAGTTGAAAGGTCAAAGGGAGGGGGTCAAAGGCGAAGTTACGGGGGGATAAAAGGACGGTGTTCGTCAGTAAAAGGCGTAGTAAGAAGTCGGAACGAGGAAGAAAGGAGTAGTAAGAAGTCGGAACGAGGAAGAAAGGAGCAGTAAGAAGTCGGAACGAGGAAGAAGGGAGTCGTAAAGGTCGGAACGAGGCGAAGGAGAGTCGGAACGGAGGGGACGAGCTGTGGAGAGGCGGCGAGTCGGACGAAGGGTGCTCGCGTCGTGCAAGGAGCTGCGCGCCCGAGGGAGGCCGGCAGCGCGACCTGGCCGAGGTGGAGACGCTCGTCGCACATAATAAAGATCCTCTATACCCCGAGCATCAGCAACCCCCCTCCTGCTTCCCCCCCCCGCCCTGAGAGAATGCGACCAAAGGGCCCCCGCTCCCACCCCCTGCCAAGCACTGTTCCCGAGGCCCGCGGGTTGCGGGCCATCGCCGCTCCGCGTCTCATCACCAGACGGGTAGGCCCGACCTGGTCTCGGCCCCAGGCCTACCTCATTCTTGAGGGTATTTCTTTTCCTTGGTTTTGGGTATGTGTTGTCGGCGCCGTCTGTGAAGTAGAATTGTATAAGTGTTGCCGTGTGCTCGGTAGTCGGAATTAGCTCTGCACTGTGTTTTCACTTTTATGTTTGCTTTTTGTGTAAATGGAATTGTGTTTTCTTTTTTTGTGTGCATTTGGTGGAATTGTATTTGTGTGCTTCCCGTGTGCCGAGAATAAACGTGCTTTATTGTTGAACTGTTCTCCCGCTTCGCTTCGTCTTTTCCTCCATTGAATCCCCATCTTGCTTCACGTAAAGGGTTGGTAGTGGGCTGAATACGCCCGATAATTAATCGAACCGTCGAGGTCGACGATAACACCGCTCGGTTATTCTGATAGTACGGAACGGGTCGCTTAAGTGGCCCGTGTCCGAAGTCGACCTGCGGCGAGGTGCGATCGCCCGGTCTACCCTCCGCGTGGGTACTTAGGTAGTTCGAATTTGGCGAGCAACCCTATCCCACGCGGGGGCTGATTGGCTCGATCGCGGTGAGACCGAAAGGTCCACCCGTGACTGGTTCCCGGCGTTAGTCCGAGAGGGTCACGACTGGATTGTCCGTCCGGTGGGCGACGCGCCGCGATTCGAGTTACGTGGCCATCGCACGCCGGCGGGCGCGAAGACCGCAACAATATATAGATATTGATAAATATAGATCTCTCCATGAGATCCATGAGAGTGCCCTGAATCCACCGTCGCTGGTTTCATTGAAATCCGTTCTGAAGTTACAGCACGACAAACAAGCAAACCAGATAGACACTGCTCCTTTTATAATCCTTACAATCTTCCTTACGAGATTTTAAACAGAGCGGTGTTTGTTTGTGTGTTTGTTTGTTTGTTTGCTGCGCTACTCCTACAGTTCTGGGCCAATTACATTCACTTGCTGCAGAGGATCATCATGACCCCAATTCATGTACAGGGTTTTTATCTTTGCCGATGATCTTGGGGGGGGGGGAGGGGTATATACCGGGAGCCCGTGGGGCTTAGCTCAACCGAAGAGGGGAACAATTGCCGTCCTCATGGTAAGATGCCAGATGATATCCTCACCTCAGAACTCTGCGTCTGCCGGGACACTGCTGCTGGGTTGACATTCTGTAGTCAATATCCATATCGCATAATCGACGCAAGCTCAACCTGGCAGCAGAACGGCCCCAAGTAGGTTTCTGATATTATTCGTATAGCTTGTAACACGGTATAAACAGACAGACGATTTCGCCACTGGAATTCAGTCGAAGTGACGTCATGGAATCACCACGAGGCGACCAATAGGTCATCCAGGGATGTAGTCGGAAACGAAGACAATTTACGAGTCAAACTGGAAGTGGAAAACGAAATTGAAATTAACGATGAAAAAAATTGTTTTCAGCTGAATTTTCTCTTCTCCCTGCCAGGAAGCAGTCCACTATGTGTGGAAAATATGTTTGGAGTGATTAAAACTATGTCAGTGAAAATCGCGTCCAAAGCACACAAATGATCTGGCACCCGACTTCGCTTGTGGAGTCGGTTACCAGATCAGCATACAAATACTTGACATGTCGGTTTCGTTTTCCACTTGCATTCCACTAAAGCAGACACAGAGCAGACTTATCCCGTTATATCTTCTCCACTCTTAACCAAAGTGAGGACAGGTGCCATCACATTTCACTGCCCACAAAGCGATAAAACCAATTCTGAGTTGGTTTTAGCCATTCCGCTGTTCGGTTGAGCTCGCGCATCCAAAGGGAACCCGAACTCGGGAGCGTCTGTCCTGGGGGCCCAGTGACCAAGTTGTCTGTCAGTGCTCCTTTTGTACTCAGGGGACCTGGTACTACCATTCTGCGTTGGTTTTAGCCGTTCCACTGTTCGGTTGAGCTAGCGCAACGAAAGGGTCCCGAAATAGGGAGCGTCTGTCCTGGGGGGCCCAGCGACAAAGTTGTCTGACAGTGCTCCTTTTGTACTCAGGGGACCTGGTACTAGCATTCTGCGTTGGTCTTAGCCGTTCCGCTGCTCAGTTGAGCTTGCGTGATTTTCGCGGCATCTAATTAGCGTCTGTCACCGGTATTCCAGCTGCTAAATCATCTGTCGTTGTTTATACCGTGTTACAAGATATACAAATATTATCAGAAACCTACTTGGGGCCGTTCCGCTGCCATGTTGAGCTAGCGCCGATTATGCGATACGGATATTGACCACAAAATGTCAACCCAGCAGCAGTGTCCCGGCAGACGCAGAGTTCTGAGGTGAGAATATCACCTGGCATCTTACCATGAGGACGGTAATTGTTCCCCTCTTCGGTTGAGCTCAGCCCCACGGGCTCCCGGTCTAGTAGTGGTGGATGCAAATTCTCTATGTAAATATGTATCATGTAGTGCCGCCTCCAGGTTTTCCTTGGTATTACAAATCTCCATCATTTACAGTGCAGTGTTCCTGTCCCCACGTTATCCAGTGCATTGAGGTGTTTTGAATTATAAGCAGTCGGTATGTTTTTGCTTTATGCATATAACCCAGGTTATTTACTTGCCTTTATGTAGCTGTCATTTGCCTACATACCACCAAAATAAAGGTATGTGTCAGAAGAATGTGTTGCATCCTTGGAACAAGATCGCCCGTGGGGCAGATACTCTGCTAGTATATATTACTGGCAAATACAACCCATCGTTTTGCTGATGGGATTATTAAGGGGTGGGGGGGGTAAGAAGGAGGGGAGGGAGAGAGAAGGAGGGGAGATTGAAGTGGGGTGGGGAGTGAGGAGGGGTGGGAAGTTTTTCTTGTGGGAAGTTTTTTTTTTTGTTTTTTTTTTTCTTTTCGACAGACACGTTTACACACATTTCTTTCGTGAGCTCTGACGCCTGCCCTTATTTTTCCTCAGCAACGTTTATGCACATGTTTTTCACGAGCGCCGATGCGCGCCTTTTTTTGGAGTGCACCGGTCGTCATGGTAACCGTGTGCAAGTGGGGCGGGGTGAGCTTGGGGCGGACTCTGCGCCCGCCGAGACGGGCTGCATATATAAAAAAGAATTGGAGGTCCGTTCGGAGGAAGAAGAAAGAGAGAGGAGTAAGAGGAGGGAGAAGAAAGCACAAGAAGTGAGCAAGAAGCAGGTTTAATCGGGCGAGGGAAGAAGCGAGCCAGAGAGGAAGTGAGTAAGCGAGCGTCTGGTGCATGTGTGGGTGTCTGACCAGCGCCAACAACGAGACAATTCGTCGTTCCCAGTGCTTGAGCAAGCGAGTGCGTGTGCGGGTGTGAGCAGCGCCGACAACGAGTGAGGCACGGGTCGGTCACCAATGTGTGAGGCGCTGGTCAGTCACCGACGGACCGTGTGGGTCACTGGAGGTCACCAGTTTCGTGAAGTGTGAGAAGCTGCCCGTGTCGCAGCACCAGGGTCTAAACCCACGACAGACGATCTCTGTGCCCTCCCAGACGTCAACTGACATTCAAGGCCGTTTGCGAGAGGGTACACAGCAAGGCTGGGTGCTGGCGACGGACGTGACACGCACGCACACATTTCAGGACGTTTTCACTTCACGGACAACTACTCTCTGAGTGGGATGACTTTCTCCCCTCCCCCCCCCACCGAATGATCTGCTGGGTACCCTTGTCTGTGTTTCGCTCTCAGTAAGTCAACACCCCGATAAACATCTGCTCTCTTTCCTCTCGTTTTGATTTATTTTGCCTGAGTAATTATTCATTTTGATTGCTTTGGAATTTATTCATTTATTTACCTCAGAAAATATAAAGTTCCTTTTATTCATTTATTTTATTATTAATAAATTATTTAATGACTTCCAACCTGTCCGTGTTTGTCCTTTCTTTCCATTGGTCTCGCATTGTTCGAACCGAGATAGACTGGGAGGTAATTACAACAGATTTGACCAAAAATCGTCGGCACACACCAGCGGTTAAAACGCTCGGCCACCCTAATTAAAATATAATCGAGATAACATTGGTGCTTTGCCGAGGGTGCGCTTCCCGCTCAGGTAATCATGTGACCGAGTTAAACTGCATAATTAGACTGTGGACAATGGAACTCGTTGTTGACTGCGTGGCGTTCGTGGTTCTAAAACAACCCACCGCACCACAACGTTAATTGTGAGCGGTGGCCCCAGGTCTGGCTCTACCGAGGACAACCCAGGATTAATCCCCCTGAGTGACAAGCTGGTGACTCGGTACCAGTGGCCGCAACAATAATCATATGTATACCTCTACCTCGTAGCAACTGCCGACTACATCCTGATCGGGACACGAACTGTACTACCATTGACTGTAGGGCGCTCGGCAAGCAGCTTAAGCACTCCAGTTAAATGGTTAGCAAGCGATAGCTCTGTCCAAACTATGTCTGAATTGGACAAATGAACACTTTTTTCACAGTTGGAACTGCTGCTACGTTCAGTTCTGCAGGTTAATTTTTTTAATTTGGCTCGTTTTAAGAGATTCTCGAGGTTATGGCATGTGCAGAAATGAAATACAGCCACGAATGCTGGTGTTTCCTGGTGTTTATAAGCATTGCAATATATCCAGCGATTTGTCGGTATGATGATGAGTCATTTGATAATACAGGTATGAGTGAGGAAAGTGGAAAAAGAAAATACTTTCTCATTAAGAAATCTTTGCGGTCTGTTCCACGTCAAAGCATAGTTGAGCAGGCCAAAATACATGGCGTCTTCAGACCCCAACGAGGTAACCCAGGAAACGCCTGAATACCCCATAGATGTCCTTGGGTGAGGTGGCCAAGGATGCGCCGGATAAAGGATATAATCTTCAAAGGGGGTGTTTTAATCCACTTAAACATACAATTTTCACTATTGCACTTCGATAGAAGCCCATTACTATGCATGCAAAGTTTTTCATGCTGCTATGTTTCATGATTTGGAGTTTTATGGAGGAAACACACACACACACACACACACACACACACACACACACACACACACACACACACACACACACACACACACACACACACACTGGCATTTATTAGTATAGAGTAGCATAACCGCGCTCTGCGCAACATGTTGGGGTGGGTGTGTTTGAGAAAGGAACTGATGCAGAGTATCAGTAGTAATTTTACTTTAATGCATTAAGTGGAATACGATTTCACTGTTTCAGAACCATTTTATTTACTTTTTTTTGTACCATGCACCTCATATGGTCTTTGAGATAATGTAAGCCGAATATCACGTTACTCGAGCGCAGAACAAAGTCTAAGATAGCGCGACACGAAACCACAAACTCGGAAATAATATATAAGATGGATTTGAAACGGTCCAATTGTAGGTGCCTATACCAGATACCAATTATTATTAACTTGCATGCATTGTGTACATGTCTTTATTGTCTCCTTCCTAATTAATGTTTGTAAAAGGTAACATTGTCTCAAAATATTTTGGCTTGTGCGATTATTGTGAATTTATGAATCAATTTGTGATATGTGATTTAAAGTGGAATGTCTGATAGCAAACTGGATTCTTTCGCAAGTGGTGAGTTGAGAGTAAAACCGAAAAATGAGGTTTGTGTGTGCGTGCGTGCGTGCGTGCATGCGCGTGCACTTTTGTGTTCACGTTTATGTGCACATGTGCATCATTGAATAATAATTACCAAACCAGTGAGCCCAAGGCAAGTGCCAGGTGGAGCTGTGTGCAAAATACTGACAAGGGCCTCTACTTTTTTTTTCTTTTTTTTCTTACTTGTGTTGATTCAAAGTTCCAGGTAATGTTTATGTTTTGCTTTCCTTTAGGGGCCCTCTACGAATGTATGCAGTAATTAAATTCCATGGGGTGTGGAGATAATGAGGTTCTCGAAACAGTGTATTCCCTTTTACTTGCATCTCACAACCTCTTTCTATTTTTTCCTCCCACAGCTCCCTATCCTCTCCATTTACTCTTGTATCCACTCACTCTCCCTTTTCCCGCTATTAAGTCACCGGAGGCATGATGTTTTTGGGGCGTCCGTCCGTCTGTCCGTGATAGGTTTTCGTCACCAAAAGAACGGATGAAGGGGTACAAGTATGTATATCGACTTTGGGGTCAAGAGGTCAAAGGTCAGAGGTCCCATTAGCTAAAAATTCTGTTACCATGGTAACTTGTGAACCAGTAATGGGATTTTGACCAAACTTGGTATGTCTACATTATGATGCAAAGATGAACTGATTAGATTTCATCATCAAGAGGTCAAAGGTCAGAGGTCATGTCAGCTAAAAATGTGATGCATGAGAACAGCTGAAGGGATTTTAATCAGACTTGGTACAAATTTATTTGTAAACCTCCGTCGGTGCGTCCATCCATAAATGAATATTTGTTACTAAAAGGTCAAGGGTCAGAAGTCACTTGAAAACTCCTGTTCATGTGATATCATTGGCTATGGGATTTGAACTAAACGAAGTACATGTACCATGATACAATATATGCAGATTAGATATTGAGGTCAAATGGTCCTGAGTTTTTCGGTTTAAGTTCGAGTAAGCAAAGACTTGATGTGGACGGAGGCATATCGGTTGATGTCGTGACGTCGAATAATGTCTCGTTTCTATTTAACTTCTGCACGTGTTTGCGCATCAAATGGACGTTAATCCATAGGACCCGTCTGCCAGTACTAGATGTTCAAGATCCCAAGGTGTCTTTTGCAAAGAGGAGGTGAGTTATCGCCGGCACCTTGAAGAAATTATCAATTATTTCCAACCTTCAGTCAATTATCCTGCGATTGGGTGATGATCTGCAGTCTAGGATTGGTGCTTAGCCTTGAAACATTTCTCAACTGGAAGGGCGTTTGATAGAGCACATACCTCCGCCACATAATGCCAGATCCATGAGAACATATCGGGCCTAATACATTTTTGAAATATCATGCTATACAATACCATGTCGTTTTTGGCCCTATCTCTCAATGGTGAAGGAAACAGTTTATAAAATAAATAATTGTCATATCCAGATCCAGATTCAGATCTTCACTTGGGTGTTCCAAAAAAATTAAAGTTTGACTTTTGCTGCTCCCTGATTTTGCCTTTGTTCCAATACCCCATAAGAACTTATAGGTCAAAAATGAACAAAATTCCATGATATTTAGGGGTTCCTCAAGTTGGCACAATTATGTCCATTATGGAGAGGGCATTTTGCACTGCAATGTCAAAAAGCTCATCTAGGTCTCCTTGGAAAAACTATTCTTTCATCCTATCTGACTGCTGTGGTTTTTGAAAATATCAAACAACCATATTAATTGTGAAGTGTACTACGTTGTGCATATTTGACGGCAAGTTGTCAGTTACAGTTTGGCAAATTTCAACAATATTGTGCCAACTTGAGGAACCCCTAAACATCCTCCAATCTGCTTCATATTTGGTGTGTATGTTTCTACTGTCAAATGGAACAAAGGCACACCCAGGGAGCATGAATATTCATACTTTTATTTTTTACCCCCTATTATGAAGCACCCTAATCTTCACATTCACCAAAATCGAATGGACTCGTCCGTGCGATACACCCAACGTGTCCACCAAGTTTCGTCCGAATCCGTCCACAACTTTTTGAGATATCATGCTATATATCATTTTCAGCCCCATCTCTCAATGGTAAAGAATCACTTAATATAAATTCTAGTAATCGGATCCGAATCTTCACCAAAATCGAATCAGTTCGATCTCGTCACACACCCAACGTGTCCACAAAATTTCATCCTAATCCGTGCACAACTTTTTGAGAAATCCTGTACACAAACAGACAGAAAGGGGTGAAAACGTAACCTCCTTCACCTTCAATGGCACAGGTAACTCGTCATGAAGCCTCAAAGCTCTGTCAAGGGTATGGGCCTCTAATTATTTAATGACTATTATTATTCTGCAGTTGCTCATGCACCTACAATGTAAATGGCATCTTATTTGATTTGGAGCATTTTTATTTTAATTATTTTGCCTCGGGCTTCTTGTGATCATTTCGAGATAGAGTGCTCCAATGTTACAGTTGGGAAACGTGGATACCTTTTCAACGCAGCGGGACACTGGAAGGAAATTTAGTGCTGCACTTTTATAATAAGAGAATCGTGCATTTGTTTGATTGATGATGTTAATTAAATTCACAAATTACATGTTGCACTACGTTCTTGGATCAGGGAGTTCGAGGGGGGCAAGGGGAGTCGGATGGTGAACATGTCCTCAGTCTATGCACTGTAGGTAGTATTATATGGGCACACATTTTGTAAACTTCCATTTTTTTTGAAATTCTGGTATTCACAAAAGTATTGCTACACACTTGTATAAAATAATTAGTATCATTGTTCAGGTTCCACAATGTGACTTGGATGATGATGCCAGATGCTCTCACGTTCGTGAAACCAGCCCCTTCATATGTTTGTACGTTTTGCTTTTCCAGTGTTCCATCTGTCAAACTGGTGCTCATCTTCGTTTCTTATTTGCATGGTAATTAGAAATTCCATTTCGATCTGATCTGCAATAAGTGCTCGGGTAATTTTGTGGTGAAGACTCTTTCCAACGATCTTCAAGTGGAATGTTTAGAATTCTGGTCCACATGCATCATTGTTGTTGCACTTGATCTCCAGTGCCAGGCTTCATGTATAGCAACACATGTGGCTTTATGGATTTAAACTACCTTTCTCCATTCCAGAGCCCCTTCTGGGGTGGAACATCTTGGGTGTGGTTTATGTGTCCAGGGAACGTTTGTGACGTGGAGCAATTTCATGCTCTGTGGGTTTACTCTGAACTGAAAACGCCCAGAATATGGGGTCTGCTCGCCTTTTCTCAGCCAAATAGCTTTTGCCGTGGAGACCGCTGCATTAATGAAGCTCCTTCCAAAGGAGTTCAGGACATCCAGTCCTTCTTGAGTGTTGGCTTGACGAGCAACACGTTCACTCGAGAGTACCATGTCATTTTAGGCAAAGAGTTCAAGTTTACTGCACTCTCCCTTTTATTCCAATTTTGAGATTATTTATTTATTTATTTATTTATTTATTTATTTATTTGCACACAGAGGGTAATTCTTTCTGTCTGGCTTAAGACCTGTGGGTTTTGATTCTCATCTGAAAGTTGCCCACTTTTCAAATTATCCTGTTGATGGCTGGCTGCATGTAAAGTAAATTGGAAAGCCAACACAATTATACCGTGTGCAAATTGGAACAATTCAAGAGGTTGTGAGTGTGCATGTGCATCCAGCCAACAGGATGACTTAGAGGTCGTGTAATTACCTTTGAGCTGTTTGACCTTGCTTTGATTCCAGACCCAACTATAAACTGTCAGAATAGTCCTTCCCAGGCAGGGCATTATGTCATAAAGTATGCCGTCCATTAGAGAGACGTTAAGCTGGGTGTCCCATCTGCTAGTATGAGTTGGAGGGTGTTAAATATCCCATCGTGTCTTTCGTGAAGTGGAGACGAGTTTTTGCCAGCACATGGGACAAATTTCTGTAATCTTCATTTGAACATCAAGCCTGCTTGCCTGGCCAGCTTGTTCATGGAAGGCAGGCCATATTAACATTTTTCTGCCTCAGCTAACCCCACAAGAAGCTGTGATTTAATGTTGCTGTTAGAGAAGTAAAACAACTGTCTTTAATTCAAGAGGAGGCCGTTTGACCCATCATGCCTGCGTTACATCAACACCATGTGAATCCAATATATTAGTTTACTGATTGAATTTTATCTTAGTGGGGAAGAGGAGGAGGAGGAATGGGGTGAATAACAATGTGACAGGCACAGTAATACAAGCGGGGTGATTATACAGTGGCCTGCAAAAGTATTTACCGCCTCCCAATAATGCCACAATTCGATGAATTATGTACAAACAATGTTTCCAAATGAACTTTTTTATTCATAACTAAAGAAATTAAACTAAACACTGCTATTGTTGAAGGAGGTTACACGTCAGGAATATCTGCAAACATTTACAAATCAAAATACACTGGTTGCAAAAGTATTCAGCCCCTAAGGTCAGTACTTGGTGAAAGAACCTTTTACAGCAATGACTGCTATGCGTCTTTTTTGGTGGGTCTCTACCAGCTTTGCACAGTGAGATGGTGAAATCTTTGCTCATTCTTCATCTGAAAATTGCTCGAGTTCTGCCAAGTTTGAAGCGGATCGACGATGGACTGCAATGTTCAAGTGTCACCACAAATGTTCAATTGGGTTCAAGTCAGGACTTTGACTGGGCCAATTAAAAACATTTATTTTCTCCTGTGTGGCTTAGCTTTGTGCTTCAGATCATTGTCCTGCTGAAATGTGAATCACCAACCCAGTTTCAGATTAATGGCAGACTCAAGCAGGTTTTCATCAAGGATTCTTCTGTATTTTGCACCGTCCATTATCTCTTCTATCCTGACAAGCTTGCCAGTCCCTGCTGATGAAAAGCAGCCCCAGAGCATGATGATGCCACCACAATGCTTGAAATTAGGGTGGTGTGCAGTATTGGGCTTGCGCCAAACATAACGTTTTGGATTTAGACCAAAATGTTCAATTTTCATTTATTCTGATCACGAAATGTTTCTCCACATTCGTGCAGTTTCATTAACATGCCTTTTGGTCAACTTCATAAAAGATTTTAGATTGATCTTTTTCAGTAATGGCTTATTTCTTACCACAAGTCCATAGAGACCAGCTTTACAAAGGGAACAGGATATTGTTGATTGATGAACACTGACACCCATCTCAGAGATAGAGCCTTGCAGATCTTTCAAAGCCATTGTTGGATTTACAGTGACATCCTGAACCAGTTTCCTGCTTGCCCGGCTGCTAAGTATGGACGGGCAAACTTATCTGTGTAGTCTGGGTGATATGATGCATCTTTCACTTCTTAATGATGGGTTTCACCATCCTCAAAGGGATGATGAATGACTTTGGAATCTTCTTATAACCCTCTCCTGAATGGTGCTTCTCCACCACTGTATCGCTGACTAATTTGTACAGCTCCTTGGTCTTCATGCTTGTCTTGTTGGTTGACCAAGTGAGTTGCACCTTAAAACTCCTTAGGTAATTGGGGAGCTTAACTTTGAAGATAAACCACTGATTACATACTGTACATGTGAAACCTATAACCCTTATTTTTTAACCTTTCAAACAAATAATTTGCTGCTGAAGTGATTTTGGGGGTTTTTTTGTTGTTTTCTTTAAAGACAATGTCAAGGCTTGTCAAAGAGTTGACACACATAACGTATCACAAAGGAGGGATGGGAGAGGGAAGCAGAAAACAGTGGGGAATAGACACACGAGATCTGTGGAAGGGAGCGGGATGGGGCGGGGTACACAGAGTAAACAAGATGGACACTACAGGGACTTTCAGGAAGAAAAGCAGCGAATTTGAAGGAAGTGGATTAATGGGGGTAGAAAAGATCATGGTTTTCGATGGGGGAAGAAAAGAGGTGGTGCTGAACAGCTGTTTTGAAGACTTGGAGGGAAGAGTGGGATTGAAGAGAGTGTGAGAGTTTGTTCCAAAGGGGGGGAAATGAGAAATTAAAAAGTCAAGGTGAACAGTGATTCTTGATTTTGGTAGTTTTACCAGAAAGGGGTAACTAGTAGCGTACCTTGACCGCAATGCAAAAACATGAGCAGGACAGATAGCAGACAGAGCATTGGGTGGGGGGGGGAGGGTGAGGCTGCAGAGGAGACAGAAGAAGACAGAAAATATGTGTATATCTTCTTCTTCTTTCGGCTGCTCCCGTGAGGGGTCGCCACAGCGGATCATGCGTATGATGCGCATAGTGATTTGGCACATGTTTTACGCCGGATGCCCTTCCTGACACAACCCTGGTCACCTCTTATGACACAGGGATAAGAAAATATGTGTATGTATATATATATATATATATATATATATATATATATATATATATATATATATATATATATATATATATATATATATATATATATATATGCGCCTGGTGTTGGCGCAGTGGCTAGGGCAGCGGCTTGGGATACAAAAGGTCCTGAGTTCAAGCCCCATTGGGCCACTGAATTAATACACCAGGGGGTTGACTCAGCCTGTCACCCTTCCGAGGTCGGCAAAATGAATACCATTGTACTGGGCCGGTGCATACCCCGGTTAAAATAGGTTTACCATATCCCTGTGTCGTAAGAGGCGACCAGGGTTGCGTCAGGAATGGCATTCATGTAAAACATGTGCCAAATCACTATGCGGATCATAACGGATGATCCGCTGTGGCGACCCCGAACGGGAGCAGCCGAAAGCAGAAGAGAAGAAGATGTATATGTATATGTATGTGTATATATATATATATATATATATATATATATATATATATATATATATATATTTTTGTATATATATATATATATTTGTATATGTATATATATGTATATATATATATATATATATATATATATATATATATATATATATATATATATATATATATATAAACACATACAAATAAAGATATGTATATATGAATGTATAAATGTATGTATATATATATATATATATATATATATATATATATATATATATATATATATATATATATATATATATATATATATATATATAATACATACAAAAAAACATTCATATATATATATATATATATATATATATATATATATATATATATATATATATATCTGTTGAGATCAGGTGAAGTCCGTACTGATTGGAATCAAGTTCTGTCCAGACCGATCTTGGTAGAGAAGAGTTTATTGCACAACAAAATACATATGGATATGGAGAGACAGGCCAGCTCTGTAGTCAGTCCAGCCCAGCTCTGTCAGGCTTGTTTCCGCTCTGCCTCATATACAATTTTTACTCTGACCTTTGTATAACCACCAGTCAACATGATTCATCCTGTTCCCTCCCTCAACTTCCATTAGGAGAGTTCACAGCTATGTGTATATATATATATATATATATATATATATATATATATATATATATATATATATATATATATATACATACATTTATATTATTATTTCGGCACGCCCTTTTCTTTGTTCCACCATCAGATTTTTGTTACTGCATGAAATGAAACAAGATTTGGCACATATACTAATGAGATTATTGTCTTCCTTAAGAGCCCCCTCAAGAGCCCCCTCAAAATTCGTTTTGATGCATTTTCACAAACTCCAACGGATTCCATTCAAATTCGGTATGATTATGGCTTTTGGTCCAACTTAGGTCATTGGCTATAAATTTTTTTTTCCATAACACATCCGATATTCGAAAAAATCGATAAATCGATATCCCTTATGGGATTTTCCATTCAAATCCACTCAAGTTTAAGGCCTACGGGGGACGCAAATTTCCACTTTGCCCCGGGTGCTGTTTACCTCCGCTACGCCAAGCTGTTAGGGTTTGGGTTAGTGTTAGGGTTAGGG
>NC_140964.1:22689730-22717230 GCF_056783735.1 Eptatretus burgeri
TGGTGTGCTATTCACACACGCAGGTGGATCACCTGCATTGCTTCCCTGATCTTCCCGCCTTTGCACTGCAATTTCAGAGGCAGTTACAAGGGCGGGAGTAATCTCAATCCCTTGTTGTGGCAACCCTTTAACCTGTGTTTCTAATTTTAACATTTTCTGTTTTACCAAATTTCTAGCCACTTCATTCACTTGTAGGGCTTCTTTTCCCCACATCTCACAAGCTTCAAGATCTGGCTCGGGCTTTGACTTATCACTTGTCCACTGTTCTAGTCGAGATGACAAGTTATCTACAATTTCTGATCTTAAGGAGCCCCATTTCGGGAATGGGTGTGGGTCCCCCTTTATCCACTTGTACCAAAATGCCAATTGAGTACATGATTTAGATCCATATTTTCCATACATCAATCCCACGTCTGTATTTGGGGGTGGGGCGTTTTTATCCGTATTTGGTTTTGACGCTTTATTTCCCATTTTCCCTTGGTCCTTCCTAGAGTATTCTTGGGCCGGGTCATTGTTTTCCACCTGGGGTGTTCTCTGGCTGGGTCGGGCATTTTTCACACCTTCCAACAGACCCTCACACTCCCCCTGGCACACCTTCCACTCCCTCAATCTCCCAACGGAATGTCTTGGGTTGGGTCAGGAGCTTTCACACCTTTCCCTTCCCTCAATCTCCTGTTCGGACCCTGGTCCTGGATTATCCAATGGACCCTAACCTTCCCCTGGCACCCCTTTTTCATGTGCACAAAACTCCTTCTCCACTTGTTTGTTTAAGATGAGGACAGACCGCAGAGAGCAGCAAACCCGTGTCCCCAGTGTGAGAAAGGAGGCAGCTTCTCTTACCTTATCTTAAGCTGGCCGGCTCTTTCCTCCTTTGTCTCACCAGGGAAGGCTCGCCCCCTCCTTGATCTGGCTCATCCTCTCCATGACGCCAATTGTTGAGATCAGGTGAAGTTCGTACTGATTGCAATCAAGTTCTGTCCACACCGATCTTGGTAGAGAAGAGTTTATTGCACACCAAAATACATATGCATATGGAGAGACAGGCCAGCTCTGTAGTCAGTCCAGCCCAGCTCTCTCAGGCTTAGTTCAGTTCTGCCTTAAATACAATTTTTACTCTGACCCTTGTATGACCACTTGTCACCATGATTCATCCTGTTCCCTCCCTCAACTTCCATGAGGAGAGTTCAAAGCACAGATCTTTAGTTCTTTCCCCCCTGGGTTCTGCAGCTGCCTGCCATTATCTTGACTAATAGCAAAGCCTGTTTCCTGTCATTATCCTGTTGAAGCAAGGCTGGTGCAAAGCAAGATCACTCCACTGAAGTGTTTGGGATACTCAGCCTTTGTTACCTCCTAAGTATTCAACAAGGGCAGCTGTCTCTCTTCAATAATGCTGATTGTTTGGCAGGGTCTGACCTTTCCCTGAACCTGCAAGGGCAGCTGTTCTGTCTAGTCCCTCCCCAATAGAGCTGGTTAATGACAAGGCTTGGCCTTTCCTTGACCCAGCAAAGCAAGGATGTTTAACAAGAATGGCTGATTGTTGCTTGGGACATATACAGTGTCTCCACATATATATATATATATATATATATATATATATATATATATATATATATATATATATATATGTGTATGTATATATATATATATATATATATATATATATATATATATATATATATATATATATATATATATGTGTGTGTATATATATATATATATATATATATATATATATATATATATATATATATATATATATATATATATATATATATATATATATATATATATATATATATATATATATATATATATATATATATCTATATATATATATATCTATATATATATATATATATATATATAACAGGCCCCGAAGACATCCGACCTTCAGCTGTGGGGGGTGCTCACCCTCACAAACTATGACTGACTTTGCCATGCCTTCTTTTTCCCACAGAGTCCATCAGTCTTGGGCCATGGTTAGTGTACAATGTATAGGTTAAGGAAAATTGTACATGGTTTTGCTCCCCCTGCATGTGTGTCTTAGCGCCGGCAATTTATTTAAGTTGTCTGTATGAGTGAGTTTTTTTAGCTAGTTACTCAGCCCTTAGGTTATTTATTTTTGGGACAGGAATACACTAAATGTCGCACTCAGGGATCCGAAGATAAAATGTACTGGGGAAACTTACACATGAAGGCACACGAAAATTTGATGACTCGGGATGAGTCTGTAAAAAGGGGAGGGGGTAGTGTTACGGCTGTAGAAATTTGCAGAGCACCATATAGGTCCTTAGATCAGTTATGCCGATAAGTCTGTGTTCAGATAGATTTCCCCAACCACCTTCTCCACACCGCCAACTGCATTTCAACCACAACCACCACCTCCTCCACAACGCCGACCACAGCCACCATCTCCTAAACTGCATTTCCCCCAATACCCAACAACGAAACAACATCGCTTCACCTTCAACTCTGCGGGCGCCGCCATCTTTGCGCCGGCAACGGTGAGATTGCTGCAAACAGACGCGGGGGTTTCCTTGTTCCTAGCGACGGTGATTTCTACCACGTCCACTCTCCCTTCAGCGTCGATGATTCCTGCCATGTCCGCTCGCTCCAAGCTTCGCCTCGGAATTCGGATCAGGAGAGCAAGAGGGGCAGAGCCAGAGGGGGTCAGAGGTGAAAGAGCGGAGATCAGATCTCACCTCACGAACCCTATAAAAAAGCGTGCAGAGCGCGAAGTCAGCGAGTCAGTCGGGGTTTGGAGCAGTGTGAGGAGCGGAGTTCGAGTCCAGGGGAGGGCAGTGGAAGTCCGGGTTCGCCGAGGAGACGGAGCGGGGAGCACAGCAGGCCGGCCGTGCCACGCATAAAGGCGCGTTGGTGTGGGACGTGGAGAGGTTGCCAGCCAGCAGCGAATGGTCCGAGGTGATCGGGCTTTGGGACAGTCCAAGCAGCGCGAGGGACGGATAGGCTCTTAAAGAGAGCATCAACTCTGAAAGAGCATAAGACCCGTTCGTTCCTCTGAGGCATTGCCGGCTGAGCCCGAATCACCAGGCCGTCAGACGAGGCCTGGGCCGGACCGCGGTCACGACAGCTGCCGTAGGGACGGGACGTCGCGGGTCGCCCCAGCGAGGTGAAGGTAACCAGCGCGGCCTCGCGGAGCCTCTGCGCTCTACACGGCTCTGTGCAATAAAGACCCAAAGAGGTCCAGTCTACCCCTCGTCTTTGATGGGGTTTTTCCTTGCTTTTCTTTGTATGAACGTTGTGGCTCCATGTCCGCAAGTCGAACTGTATAAGTGACTGTACATAATAGATAGACGGTAGTAGCTCTTTTGCATTACTTTTGTTGGTTGTATACTTGTGTGCGTGTTCGGCCTTGCATAATTAAATACCTGCATGACTGCATCAGTGTTTACGTGTGCTTTGTAAATAAATGAGCTTGTTCAAATGTGAACCCGTTCGTTGCGTCCTCTTCCCTTCATTGAGCTGCCATCTTGCACTTGCAATATAGTTGGTTTTTAAATAGCCAGTAAAGTGATCGGGTCCAATGGGACTGCGCGATAATACCCCGCTCGGTTATCCCAAAAGGAAGAGAGCTGCTTAAGCGGCTCATTTCCAAGCGGCCCCGTTGAGGTACAATCTCTCGGTAATCTACCCGTGCTAATAATTAATTAGGTAAATCGAAGATTTGGCGATCGTACTCTGTAGCACGGGTGGAGTGCGGACAAGGTTGTGGTGTGGTTAAAAACACACCCGTGGCTGGTTTTCGGCGTTGATCCGGAAAGCCGCGACTGGATTGTCCATTCGCTGGGCGAGGCGGTCGCTCGCACGCCGGCGGGCGGAAATCTGTAACAATATATATATATATATATATATATATATATATATATATATATATATATATATATATATATATATATATATATATATATATATATACACACACACACACACACAGGGGCTGCAAAAGTAGGTATACAGTCCTGTATACCTTCTACCTTTGATACCATTGTATACCTTTGATCATTACTGTATACCTACTGTTGCAGCCCCCTGTATGTATATGTACTGTATATGTATATATGTATATGTATGTATATGTAATATCAAAGAATGCCATGATAGTAGGGTGAATATACTGGTTCTAGCTCACTTTTCCCCATGTTAATGAATGGGGGATTTTCAGCGATTCCCTTTTTTTTTCCCCTAAAAATAAACCCCCTTTTTATCCGTTTTTCCCTGCTGTGCAGGGGTTTGGCTTTTTGTGAGGCAATGTTTTATGGTCGGATGCCCTTCCTGGACGCCTCTTACAACACAGGGATATGGTACACCTATTCTAACCGGGGCATACACCGGGACCAGTATACTGGTACTCATTTCGCCGACCTCGGAAGGATGACAGGCTGAGTCAACCCCCTGGTGTTAATTCAGCAGCTGAGCGGGATTCGAACTCGGGACACTGGGATCCCAAGCCGCCACCCTAACCACTAAGCCAACACCAGGCTTTGTATATATATAACCAGGCTATCCCAAGGTATATTTATTTGTCTCCCCTTTAACCTGGGGTTGAACAGCTCACTCATTGAACCTATAAAGATTTGTTCATTCTCAAATTCCTTCAATAGTTTAATTTTCTTTGCACAATAATCCCCATCTAAAATATTGACAAACAAAACATTTGAATCTTTATATTTTTTAAGATACCCCTTTTGTGCCATTACGAAATGATAAACTTCTCTTAATGATCTCATCTGACCACCTCCTGAGCCACATATCATTTTGAGATTATAGTAAATTGTTTTTCATTGTTCAATTGATAACCATCAAAGTTTTCAGTCCATTCAAGGATATTCATTTTTTTCTTTACATCCTCTAACGTACTACTTTTTAAATTGATTCGCTTATTTGTTTTATTTACCTTTGTTTTAGTTATTTTTTCAATAAGACTTATTTGATATTTTTCACATTCATTATGTTTTCCATTTATATACCAAGACTGAGATTTTCTCCACTCTTTAGTTTGATTAATACTTGGTTTAACCATTTATATATTGTGAAAAAACGCGGCGGTAGCCCTTAAAAAACCCTAACCCATCTTCTCATCGTTAAAACATAATCTATTTTATACACTCTATCATACAATATCCATATGGAACACAATCTATTCCATTATCTAAAATAAATCTCTTATCATCAAAGGCTCCTAATGCCTTTTTATTTACTTCTTCACTATATATGTTATGTTTATAACTTCTTATTGTATTCATTTTCCTGTATTCTTCTTTCTTATTCATCAAACAATTATAATAATTTCTAAAAGTTATTGATTTCTTTATTACATATTTCTTTATTCCCTTTAACCTCTTATCAATCTGATCACCATACTTATAAGCATATGCCTTTGCTCTCAATCCAATAAACTCACTCATTACTTTTCCACCCAACTCATCCTTAAACTTACCAATAACCTTTTCATTCTTTTTGGAAAATAACTCACTCTTCTTGCTGAAATTACTTGTATCATATACTCCAATATTTTTCTTCATATCTTCATAAACATCATCAGTTTTTATATCTAGGATAAAACTATCAGTGTCCATATACAACAATGAAACATTTTCACCATACTCTTTCTTTAAGTCATTATACAAATAATCATACATCAATATCTTTGATAAATCAAGAACTGCTGTTCCAATATAAATTGGTTTATCCATTACAATACTTTCCTTTTTCATATGAATTGCAGAAAAGTTCTCTGAAAAAACCTCTTCTCTCTCAAAACTTGGTTTATTTATCAATCTCGAAGCTTCTTTCCAAGATGTTGCGAATCTAATGTTTTGCCTGTTTCTAACATTTTCCATAGTCTTTCCAAATACAGCATTATTCATTAATTTATAAAAGTCCCCTTCAAATTTTACTTTTGTATTTGCTCTCATATCTGTATTGAATTGAATATACTTTTTCACCCAAGGACTTTGTTTAAATTTTAAAACTCTATGAATTTTAGCTACTCTCAATCCTTCTCTCAAAAACTGTTTTAAGCTTCTCTGATGTAAAACATATCCCTCTTTATCATAGAATGTTGTTAATAACTTTTCTGTTGATTTGCCTTTAATATTAAAACTTTTATGATAATCACTGAACCATTCTTTCTTCGGGGTTTCTTTCTCACATGCAAAAGGAAGGTCTTTATGCTTATTATGAAGAACACTCGGGTACCTCAAATCAACTTCAAAATAATAACCTTCTTCTTCGTCATTCAATTCCTCTTGAGAAGAAATAACAATATTCATCAAAGCCTTTTCATAATCCTTTTCTTCCACCCACTCTAATTTACCATAAGGTAGAGATTGAGACATTGCCCATCCATACAAATTATTAGCATCAAAATACATCAAATAATTACTATCTTTTTCACTATCATAATTTGGGAGATATTTATTATTTGCTTTCGCATATCTTTTTGAACATACTTGTGATATTCCACCTCTCTTGGACTTCTCAATCATCAAAAGCATATCAACATCACTGATTAAATCTATATCTTGTTTTGTCATTTTCAACATTGCACTCCAAGCTAAACCAGGAGCTGTGAAATAGTGGGCAGGGTCTAATCCATAACAATTTTTATTATGACAGAGTGTTCTAAAAGCCTCAAACACATCAGCTAACAATAAAACATCTGTTTTTAGATATAAATCGTGATATTCTCCAAGGTTCTTTATCTTAAATAATTTCCATATTTCTTGTGCGTGTTTATATTCCTTATCACTTATCTCTTCTTCATAAAGGTTATTATAGAAACTTTCTTTTGATGGAAGTTGTGTTTCTTTAAATCTCATAAATGAATCCATATAATCATAAGGATAAATTCCCTTACTTGTAAGAATTTTCTCTTTACTTTGAATTTCATTCCTTGTTTGAATTTCCTCTCTCGTAAGAATTCCTTCTTTAATCAGAATTTCATCTTTAATCAGAATTTCCTCTTTAGTTAGAATTTCATTCATTGTTCGAATTTTCTTTATGATTAGAATTTCATCTTCAGTTAGAATTTCTTCATTAATTACAGTTTCCTCTTTACTTTGAATTCTCTCTTTAATCTGAATTTCCTCTTTAGTGAGAATTTCCTCTTTTGGAAAGAATGAATTAAGATTTGGAAAAGAGTCCGTGGAGTTTAGATTTGATGCGAGGTAGGCTAGTGGTGTTCCCATAAACTTGTAAGAATCTAGAAACCTAATACGAGTTAAAGGTTTTGTGAATATCATTTTTGAAAATGAAATATACTTTTGACTTGTGTTTGTTATGGCAGAAATATTCCCTGGTGTTTTTGAAAGTTCATTTATAAATAGATGTGTATCATAGTTGGCGCTGTTGTGAAGAAAGACTGGAATAAAAGAAGGTAATTTATAATTAAGATTACAACAGGAATGAGCGGGACCTCTATATTTACCAGTAAGATGACAATGGTCTCTAACTTTAGACTCCTTAATTTCCCCCTCACAAATATGACAGATATTGTTCATTCTAAATTCTAATTTTTCTTCTTTGGTTAATTTCATCGGTTCATTTGTTTCTTTCATTAATTTAGTGAGTCTTATACAATCCTTTTCTAATCGTTTTACAAACTCTTGTGAAGCATTTTTTCCACGATAATGTTCAAGTTTGTTATACTTTTCTCCAACAGATGATTTGATATAATAACAGAAACCACAAGGAATATGTTTTTGATATTTATTTGTATATGGTTCTTTTGGATTAGGAGAAGCAGTATTTATCTTTTAAGGATACACTCAAAATCAGCGTATATCACAAATGGGTGCATGATAGATTTATTATAATCTTCAAAAGAAATCTTTTCACCAGGTTTAGGCATTGTAATTACAGCTGATTTATGATTACTACAATATTTTGAATGTTGTTCTAATCGTTCTTTTGTATGAAATGAATTAAGACATCGCTTACAAGGATATATTTTGTTTGCTGTTCTGAATACCTGAGAAGAGATTAATCTTGATAAATTATTGATGTATGTGTAATGTGAATTCTTTCCAACACTAAAATATAAAAGATCAATGTGTGTTTCTTCATTTTTATAGTTGTTTGAAATTTTTAATATTTGAACTTTGTTTGTATCCGTTAATCCATATACATTAATAGAAAGATTATTCTTTTTCTCAAATTTAGGAATATCTGTTAGTGGCATTGGGAATTTAAAATCTTTAATGTCCAAGGTATTCTCATATTTCATATATTGTTTTACTCTTTCTGAATTACATTTTGGTGGATGTAAGTGAGCAAGAACAGACCAGAGAAAACATTTATTATCATTGTTCTTAATATTAACAACTGCCTTCTTTAGTTTTATTTCTTTTGGTAATTCAATATAAGAAGAAGCTTTAAGAGGGTTTGATTTTAGAATGTGTATATCTAAAAGATGATTTTTTAATATTGAATCCACTTCCTACCACTGTATTATCAACATCCTCCTCTTGTCTTGATAGTTCTTCATAAACCCCACTATTCAAAAAATCTTGAAATGATGTTATAAAATGAAGATCTGTTCTCATATAAGGAGTTTGTTCTTCATCTTGTCTTTTCATATTCATTTTCACTCCCATATAAAACTTTAAAGTTTTCATTTCTTTTAATGTCTTTTTAATAAATTTTTCAACATCGGGTTTCACTATTTCAATTGATTCAGCTATTGATGATGGACCGGGTTCTCCAAATTGAAAAATCCTTATTTTTATATGCCCTTTAAATGCCCCATCAGTGTTTTCAATATAATAGTCTCCCTTTACTTTAAACTCATTTTTCTTGTGTTTTTGTGATTGAAGATGTTTATTATAACTACTCTTCAAAACATCCTTTGAACAGATATCACAATGTTTTCTTTCCAACTCAAGAGGAGATATTTTATGAAACAGATTAAATGTGTGTTTGTTGGTTCGGAGGTGTTTTCTATAATGTTTATATTCGTGATTACAAACATCGCAGTACGTTGTATTCACCATATTTATAGAATAAAACTTTGCTTAAACTAAAATTTTCTTGATGAAAATTTCGTTTGTTTACAAGGTGAATCTGTGCTTAAAACCATTTTATCCTCCAACTTTTTCACTTAATAAATACAATGTTTCAAGACACAAAAGACAAGTTTCAATCAATCTCTTCATCTGTTAAAGATACTGAGAAATATGTCAAGGATGTAAAATTGAACAAAGATAAATATAACAACTATTGGATAAAAACTATTATGGTAAATAATATGAGTTCTTCAATTTCCTTCAGTGGAAGGGCCTTTAGTATACCTGGTAGAACATCAATTAAAGTATCTCTAACAAAAGTTTCTCCTCTCCTTCTAGTAATATATTCAAAACTAGAAAAAGCAATGAAACAAGAAAAAGTATCAAAGAACAAAAACCTTATGGATGAAGCTTTAGAAAGAAAAGATAAGACCATCTGTAATATGCAAGGAGAAATTTGTATTTTTTCAACAACCCTAAAGATGTAAATCCTGATGAAATAAAGGATGTTAATATATCAGGTGAAATGACATTTCGTTCAATAGTAGTTAACGATAATTTTAAAATTACCTTTAATATAAAAAATGTTGTCGTTGAATCTGATAATGAAAAAAAGTATATCGATATCGATGGTAATATACAACTGAAAGTATAGATGAATTTCAGTTTAAGTAAAGTTTTACTTTATAAATATGCTAGACTTTCCTGATTCTCCATATGACAAATTTGAGAATTGTCCTGCGTGTGAAAGACGGGGATTAAACACAGAGTCAAAAGCCTATAAACAATGTATATTCTGTGATTATCTTCTAATTAATGATAATAAAAAATATAAAAAGGAAAATAATTCTTTTAGATTTACACCAAAAATGAATTACTTTACAAGATTGATTAGAGAAATGAATGTAAAGTATGAGGATGATAACACACCTTTCCTTACAAGGGAAGAAACTGAACGTATAAGAGAAATGTTCAAAGGATTGTTGTTGTATATTATTCATGGATGTAATTTTCAGGGAAATATCAACACAAGATATTGTATAAATAAAATAATGGATTATCTTGAAATTAAACCTGAACTTAGGATAAAATATAGAGTTTCTAAAAAAGCCAATAATAAATTAAATAACCTGTTTTTCAAATATATAAATGAATGATTTTTTACCTATTTGGGAAAATAAGATAAAATTTAACAACCATAAAAATCTCCCAAATTCATTAAGATGTCTCATAGTTGGTTCAAGTGGATGTGGAAAAACCTGCTTACTTTTAAAAATGCTCCTCACTCCCAACTTTTTAGATTATGACAATTTAATAATTTTCACAAAGTCGAGTTTTCAACCAGAGTATCAACTACTCTCACAAGGTTTTAATGCTGGTCTTCAAAAAGAAGATATAATCGGTTTATTTAAACGTCAAAAAAACCTAAATGATTATAACATTGAAGATATAATTCAACTATTTTGTGATACACAGAGATGTAAAAGAAATCAAATCCTATAACTTGTATTCTTAGTGATAATACGGATGATATACCGTCTCCCCAAGATTTGGATAAATCAAAAAAGAACCTCGTTATCTTTGATGATTGTGTTAATGAGAGAAACCAAACAGTAATGGACAGCTACTACACAAGAGGGAGACATTCTTCTTGTAATTGTATTTATCTTAGTCAATCGTACTTTCAACTTCCTCGTCGTTCCATCAGAAACAATGCTAATACTTTTATTTTATTCAAGTTAAATTCAATAGATATCAATAATTTTTGGAGAGATAATTGTTCTACATTATGTAGTAAAAAGAAATTTGAGGATTATATGAAGCACCACGACTGAAAAATATAAATATATTGTTGTGAAACAAGATGAGATATTAAGGGATATATTTTTTGTTTTATAAACAATTACATATATAAATGACAACTATTATTATAAATCTTGTGGGTAAATCTGCTTCTGGAAAAAACTTTCATAAATCAAGGTTCTTGTGTAGTACAAATGAGAATATTGTAAATTTACTTAAAAAATCACCCGTGATACGCATTGTATTAACAACAACAAGAGCAATAAGACCTGGAGAAGTAAAGGTGAAGATTATCACTATATTTCAGTGGAGGAACATATGCGATTGAGGAATGAAGGTCAAATGTTTGAGGAGGTTTCTCTTGGTACAACAAAATATTCACATTGTAAGAGTGAGTTAAGGAAACTAAAATCTGGTGGTGTTGGGATATTAGAAACTAATCCAGAAGGAACGAGACAAATTATTAAACATCTGAGTGGAGTGAAGATTTTATCATTCGGTTTTGATGTTGATGAAGAAACTCAACGCAAACGTATGAAAAGCAGAGATGCAAGTATTAGTGAAGAAGAAATTACAACTCGCATTAATGTTAATAAAGAATTTGATGAAATATTTAAAGAAAAGGATTTATTTGAACACATCTACTTGAATGATGAAGAAAAGGAAAATTTCCCTGTTGATCTTTACAATTCATTAAATGATATTTTACAATAAATAAATGGATGTAAAAGAAAGAGCAAGAAGATTTAAGGAACATCAAGAGTTGGTTTCAAAAGTTGTAAAACAACAGGAAGACATAAAGAAGAAACGCAGACAGAAACTAACGGGCGAAGAAGCATTTGAAAGAAAACAAGAGAAATTTTTAAACCACTTTTAAAAACTTCCCAAGAAAAAATGAAAGATGTTTCCACAGTTCCCACAGTAGAATATACTCCCAGAAAGCTCCAAATGTTAAAAGATTTCAGTCAAATGACGGAGGAAGAATTAGAGCATATTGGAGAATTAGAACATGATGAAGGTTTATTTCAACAACTGGAAGAGATTAATCAACCCCCTGATTATATTGTGAATGCTGTTCAAAACAATGAATATTCAGCGGATTCAAAAACCAAAGCAGGACTCATTCCAACAGAACAACCAGCAATATTTCATCTTGTTCAAGAAAAGGTATTGATATTTAATGATGAATTAAGGTTCTTAAGTTCTGCTCAACCCCCTGTTAAACTAACTCCGAGATTAATGTTTCTTCTCACAAAGATGGAAGACAAGGTTCAACTGTGAGGGATGAATCAAAGTATATTGATAAACCATTGGATATGGAAAATAATGATGATAGAGTATATATTGATTTGCTGAACACTCTAAATTATAAGGTTATTCTTTCTGGTAAAAGTAGGAAGAATGAGAAGGAGAAACACATTATTCAGGCTTTAAGTATCCTTGGTTCAGGTATTAGTTTTCTTCCAAATGACCCATCGCAATTAGTTAATAGACTGTTATTGTTGTTCGGCAGTAAGAAGGCTGGAAATAACAATTGTTTTAATGAAGCATCAGCCATTTTAGACCAGTTGATGAACATGAAAATAATTAATAAATCTCAATATAAAGACATTTTAACTCATATTAAATAAGATGAGAAGCACAATCCTGAGTTTTAATTTCACAACAAGCGACCACACATCTTCATTCCCATACCCACTACAACTTGACACAACAAAAGAATATGAGGCATCTTTATTGTCCATGGAGACTTATAATACCTTATTTAATATAACCGAGAAAAATGACAAGTTTAGTTATAATCCGGGAAGTGGATACAAAACGATAACAGTCTCACCCGGAGCATATGAGATTTCTCAAATATCTTCCGAAATTGCTCGTCTTATGAAAGAACAGGGTGATGAACCAAAAAATATTGTTATAAACATTCAAAAACATACTTCAAAATCAACCTTGTAGTTATTTTTAACTTTAATCGTTGATTTTGAAGTATGTTTTTGAATGTTTATAACAATATTTTTTGGTTCATCACCCTGTTCTTTCATAAGACGAGCAATTTCGGAAGATATTTGAGAAATCTCATATGCTCCGGGTGAGACTGTTATCGTTTTGTATCCACTTCCCGGATTATAACTAAACTTGTCATTTTTCTCGGTTATATTAAATAAGGTATTATAAGTCTCCATGGACAATAAAGATGCCTCATATTCTTTTGTTGTGTCAAGTTGTAGTGGGTATGGGAATGAAGATGTGTGGTCGCTTGTTGTGAAATTAAAACTCAGGATTGTGCTTCTCATCTTATTTAATATGAGTTAAAATGTCTTTATATTGAGATTTATTAATTATTTTCATGTTCATCAACTGGTCTAAAATGGCTGATGCTTCATTAAAACAATTGTTATTTCCAGCCTTCTTACTGCCGAACAACAATAACAGTCTATTAACTAATTGCGATGGGTCATTTGGAAGAAAACTAATACCTGAACCAAGGATACTTAAAGCCTGAATAATGTGTTTCTCCTTCTCATTCTTCCTACTTTTACCAGAAAGAATAACCTTATAATTTAGAGTGTTCAGCAAATCAATATATACTCTATCATCATTATTTTCCATATCCAATGGTTTATCAATATACTTTGATTCATCCCTCACAGTTGAACCTTGTCTTCCATCTTTTGTGAGAAGAAACATTAATCTCGGAGTTAGTTTAACAGGGGTTGAGCAGAACTTAAGAACCTTAATTCATCATTAAATATCAATACCTTTTCTTGAACAAGATGAAATATTGCTGGTTGTTCTGTTGGAATGAGTCCTGCTTTGGTTTTTGAATCCGCTGAATATTCATTGTTTTGAACAGCATTCACAATATAATCAGGGGTTGATTAATCTCTTCCAGTTGTTGAAATAAACCTTCATCATGTTCTAATTCTCCAATATGCTCTAATTCTTCCTCCGTCATTTGACTGAAATCTTTTAACATTTGGAGCTTTCTGGGAGTATATTCTACTGTGGGAACTGTGGAAACATCTTTCATTTTTCTTGGGAAGTTTTTAAAAGTGGTTTAAAAAATTTCTCTTGTTTTCTTTCAAATGCTTCTTCGCCCGTTAGTTTCTGTCTGCGTTTCTTCTTTATGTCTTCCTGTTGTTTTACAACTTTTGAAACCAACTCTTGATGTTCCTTAAATCTTCTTGCTCTTTCTTTACATCCATTTATTTATTGTAAAATATCATTTAATGAATTGTAAAGATCAACAGGGAAATTTTCCTTTTCTTCATCATTCAAGTAGATGTGTTCAAATAAATCCTTTTCTTTAAATATTTCATCAAATTCTTTATTAACATTAATGCGAGTTGTAATTTCTTCTTCACTAATACTTGCATCTCTGCTTTTCATACGTTTGCGTTGAGTTTCTTCATCAACATCAAAACCGAATGATAAAATCTTCACTCCACTCAGATGTTTAATAATTTGTCTCGTTCCTTCTGGATTAGTTTCTAATATCCCAACACCACCAGATTTTAGTTTCCTTAACTCACTCTTACAATGTGAATATTTTGTTGTACCAAGAGAAACCTCCTCAAACATTTGACCTTCATTCCTCAATCGCATATGTTCCTCCACTGAAATATAGTGATAATCTTCACCTTTTACTTCTCCAGGTCTTATTGCTCTAGTTGTTGTTGATACAATGCGTATCACGGGGTGTTTTTAAGTAAATTTACAATATTCTCATTTGTACTACACAAGAACCTTGATTTATGAAAGTTTTTCCAGAAGCAGATTTACCCACAAGATTTATAATAATAGTTGTCATTTATATATGTAATTGTTTATAAAACAAAAAATATATCCCTTAATATCTCATCTTGTTTCACAACAATATATTTATATTTTTCAGTCGTGTGCTTCATATAATCCTCAAATTTCTTTTTACTACATAATGTAGAACAATTATCTCTCCAAAAATTATTGATATCTATTGAATTTAACTTGAATAAAATAAAAGTATTAGCATTGTTTCTGATGGAACGACGAGGAAGTTGAAAGTACGATTGACTAAGATAAATACAATTACAAGAAGAATGTCTCCCTCTTGTGTAGTAGCTGTCCATTACTGTTTGGTTTCTCTCATTAACACAATCATCAAAGATAACGAGGTTCTTTTGATTTATCCAAATCTTGGGAGACGGTATATCATCCGTATTATCACTAAGAATACAAGTTATAGGATTTGATTTCTTTTACATCTCTGTGTATCACAAAATAGTTGACTTATATCTTCAATGTTATACTCATTTAGGTTTTTTGACGTTTAAATAAACCGATTATATCTTCTTTTTGAAGACCAGCATTAAAACCTTGTGAGAGTAGTTGATACTCTGGTTGAAAACTCGACTTTGTGAAAATTATTAAATTGTCATAATCTAAAAAGTTGGGAGTGAGGAGCATTTTTAAAAGTAAGCAGGTTTTTCCACATCCACTTGAACCAACTATGAGACATCTTAATGAATTTGGGAGATTTTTATGGTTGTTAAATTTTATCTTATTTTCCCAAATAGGTAAAAATCATTCATTTATATATTTGAAAAACAGGTTATTTAATTTATTATTGGCTTTTTAGAAACTCTATATTTTATCCTAAGTTCAGGTTTAATTTCAAGATAATCCATTATTTTATTTATACAATATCTTGTGTTGATATTTCCCTGAAAATTACATCCATGAATAATATACAACAACAATCCTTTGAACATTTCTCTTATACGTTCAGTTTCTTCCCTTGTAAGGAAAGGTGTGTTATCATCCTCATACTTTACATTCATTTCTCTAATCAATCTTGTAAAGTAATTCATTTTTGGTGTAAATCTAAAAGAATTATTTTCCTTTTATATTTTTTATTATCATTAATTAGAAGATAATCACAGAATATACATTGTTTATAGGCTTTTGACTCTGTGTTTAATCCGTCTTTCACACGCAGGACAATTCTCAAATTTGTCATATGGAGAATCAGGAAAGTCTAGCATATTTATAAAGTAAAACTTTACTTAAACTGAAATTCATCTATACTTTCAGTTGTATATTACCATCGATATCGATATACTTTTTCATTATCAGATTCAACGACAACATTTTTTATATTAAAGGTAATTTTAAAATTATCGTTAACTACTATTGAACGAAATGTCATTTCACCTGATATATTAACATCCTTTATTTCATCAGGATTTACATCTTTAGGGTTGTTGAAAAAATACAAATTTCTCCTTGCATATTACAGATGGTCTTATCTTTTCTTTCTAAAGCTTCATCCATAAGGTTTTTGTTCTTTGATACTTTTTCTTGTTTCATTGCTTTTTCTAGTTTTGAATATATTACTAGAAGGAGAGGAGAAACTTTTGTTAGAGATACTTTAATTGATGTTCTACCAGGTATACTAAAGGCCCTTCCACTGAAGGAAATTGAAGAACTCATATTATTTACCATAATAGTTTTTATCCAATAGTTGTTATATTTATCTTTGTTCAATTTTACATCCTTGACATATTTCTCAGTATCTTTAACAGATGAAGAGATTGATTGAAACTTGTCTTTTGTGTCTTGAAACATTGTATTTATTAAGTGAAAAAGTTGGAGGATAAAATGGTTTTAAGCACAGATTCACCTTGTAAAACAAACGAAATTTTCATCAAGAAAATTTTAGTTTAAGCAAAGTTTTATTCTATAAATATGGTGAATACAACGTACTGCGATGTTTGTAATCACGAATATAAACATTATAGAAAACACCTCCGAACCAACAAACACACATTTAATCTGTTTCATAAAATATCTCCTCTTGAGTTGGAAAGAAAACATTGTGATATCTGTTCAAAGGATGTTTTGAAGAGTAGTTATAATAAACATCTTCAATCACAAAAACACAAGAAAAATGAGTTTAAAGTAAAGGGAGACTATTATATTGAAAACACTGATGGGGCATTTAAAGGGCATATAAAAATAAGGATTTTTCAATTTGGAGAACCGAGTCCATCATCAATAGCTGAATCAATTGAAATAGTGAAACCCGATGTTGAAAAATTTATTAAAAAGACATTAAAAGAAATGAAAACTTTAAAGTTTTATATGGGAGTGAAAATGAATATGAAAAGACAAGATGAAGAACAAACTCCTTATATGAGAACAGATCTTCATTTTATAACATCATTTCAAGATTTTTTGAATAGTGGGGTTTATGAAGAACTATCAAGACAAGAGGAGGATGTTGATAATACAGTGGTAGGAAGTGGATTCAATATTAAAAAAATCATCTTTTAGATATACACATTCTAAAATCAAACCCTCTTAAAGCTTCTTCTTATATTGAATTACCAAAAGAAATAAAACTAAAGAAGGCAGTTGTTAATATTAAGAACAATGATAATAAATGTTTTCTCTGGTCTGTTCTTGCTCACTTACATCCACCAAAATGTAATTCAGAAAGAGTAAAACAATATATGAAATATGAGAATACCTTGGACATTAAAGATTTTAAATTCCCAATGCCACTAACAGATATTCCTAAATTTGAGAAAAAGAATAATCTTTCTATTAATGTATATGGATTAACGGATACAAACAAAGTTCAAATATTAAAAATTTCAAACAACTATAAAAATGAAGAAACACACATTGATCTTTTATATTTTAGTGTTGGAAAGAATTCACATTACACATACATCAATAATTTATCAAGATTAATCTCTTCTCAGGTATTCAGAACAGCAAACAAAATATATCCTTGTAAGCGATGTCTTAATTCATTTCATACAAAAGAACGATTAGAACAACATTCAAAATATTGTAGTAATCATAAATCAGCTGTAATTACAATGCCTAAACCTGGTGAAAAGATTTCTTTTGAAGATTATAATAAATCTATCATGCACCCATTTGTGATATACGCTGATTTTGAGTGTATCCTTAAAGATAAATACTGCTTCTCCTAATCCAAAAGAACCATATACAAATAAATATCAAAAACATATTCCTTGTGGTTTCTGTTATTATATCAAATCATCTGTTGGAGAAAAGTATAACAAACTTGAACATTATCGTGGAAAAAATGCTTCACAAGAGTTTGTAAAACGATTAGAAAAGGATTGTATAAGACTCACTAAATTAATGAAAGAAACAAATGAACCGATGAAATTAACCAAAGAAGAAAAATTAGAATTTAGAATGAACAATATCTGTCATATTTGTGAGGGGGAAATTAAGGAGTCTAAAGTTAGAGACCATTGTCATCTTACTGGTAAATATAGAGGTCCCGCTCATTCCTGTTGTAATCTTAATTATAAATTACCTTCTTTTATTCCAGTCTTTCTTCACAACAGCGCCAACTATGATACACATCTATTTATAAATGAACTTTCAAAAACACCAGGGAATATTTCTGCCATAACAAACACAAGTCAAAAGTATATTTCATTTTCAAAAATGATATTCACAAAACCTTTAACTCGTATTAGGTTTCTAGATTCTTACAAGTTTATGGGAACACCACTAGCCTACCTCGCATCAAATCTAAACTCCACGGACTCTTTTCCAAATCTTAATTCATTCTTTCCAAAAGAGGAAATTCTCACTAAAGAGGAAATTCAGATTAAAGAGAGAATTCAAAGTAAAGAGGAAACTGTAATTAATGAAGAAATTCTAACTGAAGATGAAATTCTAATCATAAAGAAAATTCGAACAATGAATGAAATTCTAACTAAAGAGGAAATTCTGATTAAAGATGAAATTCTGATTAAAGAAGGAATTCTTACGAGAGAGGAAATTCAAACAAGGAATGAAATTCAAAGTAAAGAGAAAATTCTTACAAGTAAGGGAATTTATCCTTATGATTATATGGATTCATTTATGAGATTTAAAGAAACACAACTTCCATCAAAAGAAAGTTTCTATAATAACCTTTATGAAGAAGAGATAAGTGATAAGGAATATAAACACGCACAAGAAATATGGAAATTATTTAAGATAAAGAACCTTGGAGAATATCACGATTTATATCTAAAAACAGATGTTTTATTGTTAGCTGATGTGTTTGAGGCTTTTAGAACACTCTGTCATAATAAAAATTGTTATGGATTAGACCCTGCCCACTATTTCACAGCTCCTGGTTTAGCTTGGAGTGCAATGTTGAAAATGACAAAACAAGATATAGATTTAATCAGTGATGTTGATATGCTTTTGATGATTGAGAAGTCCAAGAGAGGTGGAATATCACAAGTATGTTCAAAAGATATGCGAAAGCAAATAATAAATATCTCCCAAATTATGATAGTGAAAAAGATAGTAATTATTTGATGTATTTTGATGCTAATAATTTGTATGGATGGGCAATGTCTCAATCTCTACCTTATGGTAAATTAGAGTGGGTGGAAGAAAAGGATTATGAAAAGGCTTTGATGAATATTGTTATTTCTTCTCAAGAGGAATTGAATGACGAAGAAGAAGGTTATTATTTTGAAGTTGATTTGAGGTACCCGAGTGTTCTTCATAATAAGCATAAAGACCTTCCTTTTGCATGTGAGAAAGAAACCCAAAGAAAGAATGGTTCAGTGATTATCATAAAAGTTTTAATATTAAAGGCAAATCAACAGAAAAGTTATTAACAACATTCTATGATAAAGAGGGATATGTTTTACATCAGAGAAGCTTAAAACAGTTTTTGAGAGAAGGATTGAGAGTAGCTAAAATTCATAGAGTTTTAAAATTTAAACAAAGTCCTTGGGTGAAAAAGTATATTCAATTCAATACAGATATGAGAGCAAATACAAAAGTAAAATTTGAAGGGGACTTTTATAAATTAATGAATAATGCTGTATTTGGAAAGACTATGGAAAATGTTAGAAACAGGCAAAACATTAGATTCGCAACATCTTGGAAAGAAGCTTCGAGATTGATAAATAAACCAAGTTTTGAGAGAAGAGGTTTTTTCAGAGAACTTTTCTGCAATTCATATGAAAAAGGAAAGTATTGTAATGGATAAACCAATTTATATTGGAACAGCAGTTCTTGATTTATCAAAGATATTGATGTATGATTATTTGTATAATGACTTAAAGAAAGAGTATGGTGAAAATGTTTCATTGTTGTATATGGACACTGATAGTTTTATCCTAGATATAAAAACTGATGATGTTTATGAAGATATGAAGAAAAATATTGGAGTATATGATACAAGTAATTTCAGCAAGAAGAGTGAGTTATTTTCAAAAAGAATGAAAAGGTTATTGGTAAGTTTAAGGATGAGTTGGGTGGAAAAGTAATGAGTGAGTTTATTGGATTGAGAGCAAAGGCATATGCTTATAAGTATGGTGATCAGATTGATAAGAGGTTAAAGGGAATAAAGAAATATGTAATAAAGAAATCAATAACTTTTAGAAATTATTATAATTGTTTGATGAATAAGAAAGAAGAATACAGGAAAATGAATACAATAAGAAGTTATAAACATAACATATATAGTGAAGAAGTAAATAAAAAGGCATTAGGAGCCTTTGATGATAAGAGATTTATTTTAGATAATGGAATAGATTGTGTTCCATATGGATATTGTATGATAGAGTGTATAAAATAGATTGCGTTTTAACGATGGGAAGATGGGTTAGGGTTTTTTAAGGGCTACACCGCTTTTCACAATATATAAATGGTTAAACCAAGTATTAATCAAACTAAAGAGTGGAGAAAATCTCAGTCTTGGTATATAAATGGAAAACATAATGAATGTGAAAAATATCAAATAAGTCTTATTGAAAAAATAACTAAAACAAAGGTAAATAAAACAAATAAGCGAATCAATTTAAAAAGTAGTACGTTAGAGGATGTAAAGAAAAAAATGAATATCCTTGAATGGACTGAAAACTTTGATGGTTATCAATTGAACAATGAAAAAACAATTTACTATAATCTCAAAATGATATGTGGCTCAGGAGGTGGTCAGATGAGATCATTAAGAGAAGTTTATCATTTCGTAATGGCACAAAAGGGGTATCTTAAAAAATATAAAGATTCAAATGTTTTGTTTGTCAATATTTTAGATGGGGATTATTGTGCAAAGAAAATTAAACTATTGAAGGAATTTGAGAATGAACAAATCTTTATAGGTTCAATGAGTGAGCTGTTCAACCCCGAGGTTAAAGGGGAGACAAATAAATATACCTTGGGATAGCCTGGTTATATATATACAAAGCCTGGTGTTGGCTTAGTGGTTAGGGTGGCGGCTTGGGATCCCAGTGTCCCGAGTTCGAATCCCGCTCAGCTGCTGAATTAACACCAGGGGGTTGACTCAGCCTGTCATCCTTCCGAGGTCGGCGAAATGAGTACCAGTATACTGGTCCCGGTGTATGCCCCGGTTAGAATAGGTGTACCATATCCCTGTGTTGTAAGAGGCGTCCAGGAAGGGCATCCGACCATAAAACATTGCCTCACAAAAAGCCAAACCCCTGCACAGCAGGGAAAAACGGATAAAAAGGGGGTTTATTTTTAGGGGAAAAAAAAAGGGAATCGCTGAAAATCCCCCATTCATTAACATGGGGAAAAGTGAGCTAGAACCAGTATATTCACCCTACTCATGATGTTGTCCTCACTTGTTGGTGTTTTAGCTCTAATTGATTCTGCAAATGTGAAGGAATCCTTAACCATGAAATGAGGAAGTGAATCCAATAACCACAGTCACTCTGTGCAAGTCGATGACTCGAGACCCAGCAAAGGAGCCCCAGATCATCACGCTTCCTCCTCCATGTTTGACAGTTGGTGTCACACTGAGGAACCATCCTTTCGCCGACCCGATGGCATACAAAAACCCTGCGTGATGAACCGAAGATTTCAAATTTTGATTCATCGGTCCATAAGACCTTCTTCCAGTTTTCAGTAGTTCACTGGTGGTGCTTCATGGCCCAGGCAAGCCTCTTTTTCTTCATTTGCCATCTTATCAATGGCTTTCTTACTCACACCCGACCTGTCAAACCAGCAGCTCAAAGTCTTCTCTTCACAGTTGAAACTGAGACTTCCTTACTTCGACCAGTGTTAAGCTGTGCTTGAAGCTGCTGTCCTGTGAGCCGCCTATCACACAAGCTATTGACACTCAGAAACTTTTCTTCTGATTGTGTTGTGGCTTTAGGTCTGCCAGACCTCTTCCTGTCAGAGTTTCCTCCAGTTTCCAATTGCCTTTTGATGGTGCAGAAAACTGTACTCACTGACATCTTGGCTGCTTTGCAATTTCTCTGAAGGAAAGACCTTCACTTTTTAGGGTTATAATGGTCTGTCTGTCTTCCTTTGTTAATTGTCTTTTTTTCACCATTATGATAGCAATATACTACTTCCTGCAGTGCAATATTGTCCAAATAATGCTTTAGAGCGTGGAGCAACACAGTCTGTTCCAACACTGATTTTATACAGACAGAGGGTTTGTAACTAATCAACAAATGTTGGAACACCTGTAGGAATTGTTTGCATCAACTTTCAAGGCTTAATTTACTTCCATTGCTGCAGAACAGCTGCAGTTGCTAACGCATTACTTGTTCGTTGAAAAGGGCCTTTTTTTACAACTCTGAAATTTGTATTATTTTTCAGTTTTTGTGACCTAAACTTGTTTTTTTTTTAACTTCTGGCAGTTTACCACTTAGTTTTGTACCATTTAAGGTTATTCACTGGACTTGAACTGCTTAAATTTCAGTAAAAACTGAAAAATGGGGATGTACTGAAACTTTTGATCGGTGGACTAGTGTGTGTGTGTGTGTGTGTGTGTGTGTGTGTGTGTGTGTGTGTGTGTGTGTGTGTGTGTGTGTGTGTGTGTGTGTGTGTGTGTGTGTGTGTGTGTGTGTGTGTTATGCACCAGGTTAAAAACAACACCCCAACCGCTAAGCCAACACTTTGTGTATCAACGTGGGATTTAAAAGTAGAATTTCAGCATCTTGAGAATTGTACAGAGGGGAATGCCAAGTAGAGCCACCAGAAAGGAAAGAGGTCAGGGGCCATCTCCAAATCACAATCGTTTGGGTGTGTGGAGGAGTACGGGGAAATAAATTCAGAACTATTATCTTGAAAAGGGGTGAAAGAAAGGAGGGCGTAGGTCAAAAAGAGGGGGTAGGAAAGTGTGAGAGAACGATGGAGAAGGAAGTTTGGAAAGAGATTATAGAGTGGGGGTCATTATGGGACATACAGGAGACTGGGAATGGTTGGGGGGAATTAAAATTCCTGCATTTATAAAATGTTTGTCTTGCTACTCGCATTTCTGCACTTGGCAAAGCACGATTCAACTCGTTTTTTTTCATCTATGGCAGAATGAAACCGAGTTGCCCTCCAGTAACACAGAATGTAAACTTTGTACCGTAAATCAGGACACATGACAGGAAACGTGCACGTTTATATCTTGAGTGAATGGAAGGCGGGAATTTGATTAAACTGCTTTAATAAGCACATTATTGATCGATTGTGCTGTTTTCTTTTTTTCCCTCCGTGATATAGTCTTCTCTCAAAATCTTGAGGTATGCCTATCCGCACCCTATCCTTCTTGCTGCCATCAAATATGACTGAGTTGATGTTGCCCCATAGTTTTTGAGCCATTATAATTGTTGGGGTGAGAGGGGGGGGGGAACATTTTGTTTGAAATGGTCATGTTATTTTTAATGTCTTCCTTAAAGGGGAACCCAAATGCTCAGACCACCTTGATGCTAATCTCGCCCTTGATATCCTAAAAATAGATATGATGTCTTTTTCCAATTTATAAAGTAGGTAATTTTTTGATCATCTTCCTCACACTTAGCTATGACGTCACACCTGGAGGTCGACTGTTCGATTAATTTCTGAAGAGGAAAAGAGGGTTTTCCAGACATCAGAAAGAACATGATAATGTACATTGTAGACTTCAATCAGGACTGGGATAAGATGCTGTCTTGGGGCATTCCAGTGTCTCCTGGGAGAAGAGAAAAAGCGGGTCTGTTGACGTGATTCCTGTGTGATGAAAGAAATCAACAATGTAAGGATTGTGGTATATATTGTATTTTTAGTTTTCATTATTTTACAAACATTGAAAATTCCTCCCGAATTATGTTTACTTGTATGTTGAAGAATATAAAATGACGTTTCCTGGATTCATTGATGTACCTTGGTTTGAAAATGTATGCCATATATATATATATATATATATATATATATATATATATATATATATATATATATATATATATATATATATATATATATATATATATATATATATATATATATATATATATATATGAATGGGCTGGCAGGAAAGCCTGGAGTTGCACACAATCACTTCTGAACTGTCCAGCCTCAGTTCGAATCTCAACCCAGCTTTAAATTGTCACCTTTGTGTTTCGCAGGCTGTGCGAGGGATTATTGGGTACCGTCTCTCAGATGGACGTTAAACTGGGTGTCCCATCCGTCAGCATTTGTGGGTGGATGTGAAAGACCCCATAGTGTCTTTTTCGAAGAGTAGGTGAGTTATCGCTGACACCCTGAACAAATCCCTAATTCCTGCACACTCGGTCGAGTACCCTGCATCAGTGGCGACCTGTCCGGGGTTGTAAACCTGGCCAAGAAACTGCCTCGGAAGCACCAATTGTCTGTACAGGGCCTGATGATGATGATGATGACTATGATGACATAAATCGGTGGTTAAAATAAATGTATCTTCTACGAATGTTAAAGGAATACACAAAGTCCAAGTGGAAAATAGAATACTGCACTTTCTCAAATTAATTTACATGCACGTCAACTAATACGTTTTTCAAATACTGTCGAACCCCAATATTCACAGGGGATACGTTCCTGAAAAATGCTGCGAATAGCGAATCCGCAAATAGCCGGGCATGGTTTCAATGGTAAAAGGGGGGATAGGTTCATGGCGGTTCATGATTCATGAGGGAAAATCATAAATCGTGCGATTATGCCAGCAAAATACCGTGAATACACACGAAAAAATAAAAATCGTGAAGAAAACGCAAAAGCACCATGAATACATCCACGAAAACGTGAAAACAAACTGAATATACGAAGCATCGGGCTGGAAACCTGGTGGTGGCTTGGGATCCTCGGGCCCCGAGTTCAAGCTCCTTTTTCTGCTAAATTAACACCAGGGGGTTGAGTCATTCTGTCATCCTTCCGAGGTCGGCAAAATGAGTACCAGTGTGGCGACCACAAGGCTGCACACGAAGGGAAGAGGTATTGACGGATTGATTTATCTGGTATTGGTGTGGTGCAGGCATGATGGGCCCAATGGCCTCCTCCTGTGCCTAAATTCCTTGTAAATCCTTGTAAAATGTCGAAGCAGGTCGCATATTGTAAACAGCGAATACATGCGGTCCGACAGTACTGGAATATACGAGTCGTAAAATGAACTCGAGTGGGTGTTGATTTGTTATTATGAGGAGTCTGTGGCTGGAATTCCATAAGTAGCTGAAATCTCTGAGCATGGATCTACAACTACGACTACAGCTGCTGCTGCTGCTGCTGCTGCTGCTGCTGCTACTACTACAACTCCCCAATTACAGTGCCCATAGAAGGTCTACATCCCCTTTCAAAATTTTCACCTTTTGTTGCCTTAGAGCCTGGATTTAAATTGCATGAAATCAGACTTTATGTAGCTTTATTTACACATCATAACCCATAACTTCCAAGTGAAAAAGAAATTCTACAAATTTCAGAAAATTATTTAAATATACAAAACGAGAATATCTTGGGTGGGTAAGTGTCCATCCCCCTTAAAATAGCAATTGTATCTTAGCTTAGATGAAACCAATCACCTTCAAAATCACACACCAAGTTAATTGGCCTCCACCCGTGTTAAATTGTAGTGGTTCTGATTATTTCAGAATAAAATCAGCTGTTCCTGTAAGTTTACTCTGCTTTGTAGTACATTTCACAGCATAGACTCGATCATGAGCATCAAGGAGCTTTCAAAAGACTTCTGGGATGAAGTATTGGAAAGGCACAGATCAGGGGATGGTTATAAAGATATTTCAAAGACCTTGAATATCCCTTGGAGAACAGTCAAGACAATCATGAAGAAGTGGAAGGTGTATGGTACCACCAAGACTCTGCTAACATCAGGTTGTCCCTTCCAACTGGATGACCAAGCAAGGAGGAGACTGATCAGAGAGGCCACCAAGTGGCTAATGGCAACTTTGAAAGAGCTACAGGCCTTTATGGTAAAGACTGGTCACTGTATGCATGTGACAACAATATAACAAGCACTCCGCAAGTTTGGCCTGTATGTTAGGGTGGCAAGAAGGAAGCCATTACTCAAAACAGGCCACCTTGAGTCCCATTTGAGGTGTGCAAAAAAAACACTCCAGGGCGTTTGAAGCCATGCAGCAAAACGTTTTGTGGTCTGATGAAACCAAGATGGAACTTTTTGGCCTCAATGAAAAACGTTATGTTTGGTGCAAACCCAACACAGCACATCACTTAAAGAAAACCATCCTTTCTGTGAAGCATCATGATTTAGGGATCTTTCTCATCAGCAAGGACTGGGGCACTTGTCAGGATAGAAAGGAAAAAGGATGAAGCAAAATATAGAAAAATCCGAGAGGAAAATCTGCTGCGTTCTGCAAGAAAGCTGAAATTGGGACGGAAGTTCACCTTTCATCATGACAACGACCCAAGGTACACAGCTAAAGCTACACTGGAGTGGCTATCAAACGAAAAGATAAATGTCCTTGAGTGGCCCAGTCAGAGCCCCGACCTAAATGCAATCGAAAATCTGTGGCATGACTTGATTGCTGTGCATCAGCGTTCCCCACACAACTTTACTGAGGTTGAACAGTTTTGTGCAGAAGAATGGGCAAATCTTGCCCAAACAAGATGTAAAGTTGGTGAAGACCTATGGCAACAGACTCACAGCTGAAATTGTTGTCAAAGGTTCTTCCACCAAGTATTAACTCAGGGGGGTGGACACTTATTCAATTAAGATATTCCAGTTTTGTCTATTCAATTAATTTTCTGAAATTTGTAGAATTTGTTTTTCACTTGGAACTTGTTGGTTACGATGTGTAAATAAAGGTGGGAAAAGTCTGATTTAATGCAATTTAATTCCAGGGTACAAGGCAACAAAAGGTGAAAATTTTGAAAGGGGGTGAAGACTTTCTATAAGCACTGTATTCCCACCATCTTGTGGGGTCGACCAGGGAAAGTTTTTGGCCCAAGTCTTTGACGAAGCGGCTGGCTCAGCCTGATGTTCCGCTAAACGTGGTGAGAATTTGGAATATTTTCCAAGTGCCGATGATAACTCGCCAACTCTTCGCAAAAGACACTGGAAACTTCAGTGTCCACCAGCGCAAGAAGAAGGGACACCCAAGTTGATGTCAATACGGCGGATGGTGCATCTTGTAACGCAACACCCTCTGTGTGAAGCACCAATAAGACAATTCATGATCATCAGTCAGGAATGAAAATTAGACCAGACAGTGAAAAAGTAAGTGCGCTACTTCTGCACCACCCTGTCGGACTCGGCATGGATTATATGAGTACTTTGATGGGGTAGGGTGTGCATGATTGGAGTGCTCTGTGTGTGCAGGCAATTGACAAACGCTATGATGCCATGTTCCGCACTGGGTATCATGTCATCTGTTTGCACTTTGTAAAAGCAGAAGCAAAATG
>NC_140964.1:22722230-22887230 GCF_056783735.1 Eptatretus burgeri
GCCACCGCTAATTTGCATATTAATGGGTTTCTACAAAAATGCTCAAGGGTACCAGAGTGGCATCAATCGGAATATTCATTCAGATGGTCTGATGATCACAAAAATGCACAAAAACATTGTGCGAACCCAAATGCATGCAGTTCTGGCCAACACCCGGACTAACATGATGGTTATCTCCGCACATATTCGGATGATGGTTATCTCTCCATGTATCTCGACAGTGATTATATCCGGAGGGTGGTTATCTCCATGCGTGACTGGACGATGGTTATTGCTGGATGCACCCTGCCCTCACCTTACCCTACCTTTCCCTCTCCTCATGCTGCCTGCTGCCTTCCACTCCCCTCCCCTCACACTTCTTTCCCCTCCCTTCACATTGTCATTGTCCCCCCCCTTAATATTCCTGTCAGTGAAGTGATGGGTTGCATTTACTGGTCTTCAATATTTAGACAAATTTGTCTTTGAAATCGTGATTTGAGAAAGCTTGGCATTGATTTCAGTGGAGTCATACTTTTGCACACCACTGTACCTCAGTATCTCGGGGTTACCATCGTGGTTATGCATTTCCAATGACGTCTCATTGAGTTAGTTTAAAATTTTTGAAAACTTGTTTTTCTCTTTTGATAAATAAGTTGCACAAATTGCACAATGATCGAAACATTAATGTCAATTTCTATGTAACTCCACATTTAATGGAAATGTTCCTGATATTTTCTGCCTCTTGCAAAAGTCTCATTGATACGATTTGTTCACTTTATTCAACACACAAAATGTAAACCAAAACTTCCCCCCAACTTTTACTTGTACAACAACACTGATATTCATTTGAAACGGGTTTATTTGTACACAGAGTCAAGGCTCGTGGAAGAGCTAGAACCATGAACAGGACAAAAGGGACAGTAGAGAGAGGGGGGAGGGACACTCACAAGAGGATTGAAGGACAAAATAATAAAGAGAGAGACTTGGACAAATAATGGTGTTTGGTTGGAATGAGGGAGAGGGGAGGATTTATGTGGTGGACAAGATGGATACACAAACAAACCCTAAGGAAGGAAAAAAAACTGGAAATTTTGAAGGAGGCAGGGCGTTCTTGAAACGTGTTCCATAACCTTCTGAAACCGTTTTAACCACAAAAATAATTACATCACATGAGGCCTCTCCGATTGATCTCAAGAGACTTTGCAGATCAGAAAACATCAATGGAAATAAAACAGTGAAGCCTTTTCCTCACTTAGCTTTTTCAATACTCGTGACGTCCTGGAAAAGGGCATAAAAGGGTATCTCGGAGTGTGTGCCAGAGCAAGTGACGTGTGGCCTCTCATTTCCCATGCCCTTTTTTGCTTTTCTCAGCATGAGGCCTTGTTAGGGAAGCCTTTTTGGTAAAGTCTGGTTGTTTGAACAATTCATTGGACCCATTGCTTTTTCACCTGTTCCTGGTGCCCCAGTGTATTTATTTTGTGCTCAGCCACCCATGAAGATAATTTGCTTGTTTTGTATGCATCTTGTAATACATTGTTGTGGTTTGGAGTAATCCAGCATTTATACCAATGCAAAAGATCGTTCCTTTTACTGATACTGAGGTCTCCATTTGCCAGATTTATTGCTATATCCAGACAGAATCCTACTGAGTTGCTAAACATAAAAAAATATTTCTCTCATATCTATTCTTTGAAGAACTAGCTATTCTCTGTCTCACATCCTTCATGGTGTCAGCTCAATTCATTTTTCTCCACAATTACAGTTAGTCATTCAGAATGATGAGCTGACAGGATGCCCTAGAGCGATACGCACTCGCCTCAAAGCTGTCTATTCTGGGTTTGAATTCCGACGTTTCACAGTCAGGGTGATTCATTAATGTGTGTGCCGTCTCTCGGATGGACATTAAACAGTCATCCCGTCTGCCAGTTTTCGGTGGTGGACGTCAAAGATCCTGCTCTGTCCTTCATGAAGAGTAGGCGAACTATCGCCTGCACTATAGCTAAATTCCAAATTCCTACTCCAACTGGCAGAGGGCATTGCATCAGCGGCACAGTCACGCTCTCAGCCAATGATGCTACCCTGCAGCCTTGTGCACTGCATACGAATGAAGAAAATAATTCAGAATGATAAATATGACAAAAATGCATTCCAGTTCTTATTAAAGATCTGGTCTGTTTTTTTGGCCCATCAGCTTCTTTCATGCTTGATTAAATGACTCTCTGGATCATCAGCTGGGCACTGAAATGTCAACCCTTCGACTGCCGAACCTCTCCGAACAGCAGGTCTGCAACCTTAGTTATTTCAGAAGGTCATCCAATCCGGCAGAGATAAAGAAAGATAGAAATGAATGCTGAAAGTATGTAGTGGATTTACCACCAATATAAAATAAACTTAACAGGAGATGCCTTGCATAAATATAATACATCGATTCTAAAGAGATGTGGAAATTTGTTCAGCCGACTGACTGATTGAATGTCCAGCAGCTGAGAACTGTCCATAATCATAATTTTTACCCTTTAACCCAAGAACCTCTCAGGGTCCTCCATGAGCCTCGACTCTAGAAAACAAAATATCATCCAATCACGGCAGATATCAACATTAAGTGTAGAGATCTGAATGATTCATTCAGCTTATTGAGCGTCTGATTCAATAACCATCCACTTCAGTTGTGGATGGTTATCGAATCAGTTCTTCTGAATGTCATGCATTTCAGGAACATCTGTTCCTTCAACTTGGATTCTACTTGGACAGACTAAAACTCAAAAACCACACTACTAAACCAACCACTCGTACAATCAAGGCTGGGACTTCAACGACCACACATTCTTAAGGCAAACAAGTCTCTACCGATATTCAATAATTACAATCACAACATTCATTAATTACAGTGGTTTTATAATTGATTGACCAACCAATTAGGTGAATCTTTGGATCATCAATGAACTGTTTATCATCAAGGTTTTAAACGTTTAATCCCTGAACATCTCTGAGCAGTGGGTCTCCAACCTTAAGTTGTGTCCCAAAGACCATTCAATAAGACAGCCCAGTGCAACTGTATTGTCCCTCTGTTGAGAGAGACATGTCCCTCTGTTAAGAGAGGCAGAGATTCACTGTTTGCTTTTTTTCTATGAAATTTTTGGTGGAAAACAATTCCCGAACTAGAGGGGGAGCACTCGGGAGAGTGCAAAACCTCCGCCGCCAATACTGCTGGGTCACTCAAGTGAACCTCATATCTTATTCATTAAATATGATGTCAACAGTGCTGACAGAGTTATACTTCTTTTCTCCAACATTTTTTTTAGGGGGGGGGGGGCGTTGGAAATCACTTAAAACATGTAGAAATGCAAAAAAAAAAAAAATTTCTCAAACAATTTTTTTTTGTGGGGGGGTGGAAATCACTTAAAACATGTAGAAATGCAAAAAAAATTCTCTAATTTTTTTTGGGGGAAATAACAATTTTTGGGGGGGGGCATTGGAAATCACTTAAAACATGTATAAATGAAAAAAAAAATCTTTTTTGGGGGGGGTGGGTAAAAAAATTCGGGGGGGGGGTTGGAAATCACTTAAAACGTAGAAATGCAAAAAAAAAAAAATTCTCTAACAATTTTTTTTTGGGGGGGGACCAAGTCCAAAATTTAATGGCATGATCTGTGGACCATACCTAACCCCCCCCCACCAAGTTTCGTCAAAATCCGTCGGAGTTTTTCTGTAATACTGTTCACAAACAAACAAACAGAAAGGGGTGAAAACAGTAACCTTCATCCATCTTCGAAGATGGCGGAGGTTAATAAATTGTTTGGTAAGTGTATTTGAGGCAAATATGAAACATCTCAACAACGTCGATACATATTGTATTCATTACCCCCGTCAATGAAGGTGAACGGAGTTTATGTTTTCACCCCTATTTGTTTGTCTGTTTGTTTGTCTGAGAGCAAGATATTGGAAGTGATTAATTTGCGAACATGTACACCTCGTGGAGTTTCCTCCCATATATCACATCCTGTTTGAGACTGACGCAGCTTCCACATCCGGCATGTTCGGAAAACTGCTGCCATTTCATCTTCGGGCACGTGGACTTGATTACTGTCAGAAAAAATGGAGGTTTGATCGTTATTTGCTGATGTAAGATTTGAACTGATCGATCAGCATTCTCAATTTGCTCTGTACCCTGCTCAGGGAGGGGTAAGTTCCTTTAGGAATATCGAGATGCTTTATGATTACTCCCGTCATTGGTGTTACTAAACTAATCTCTGGTTGTGTCTTAATAACGATGCAGTTTTATTCATTTGTAAACAGAACGTAAACCTACATGATTTATGTGACCGATGTAAGAGCTATTCAATTTGCTTGTGTGGTCGAGTCACACGAGTTGGTTTAATACAATTAACTAATTAAACAATCCTCACGTCCTGTTACTGAATTTGTAGGTTGATGTTTGTAAAGGGGCTGTCACACCTTGACGTTTTAGCCAGCGTATGGCAACGTATCAAAATGTATGTAAAACGCTGGTGTACGCTGAAATATTGATGTTTTTTTTTAAGTTTTTGGCGTATTCATAATGAGTTGGACGTATGCATAACGTATTAGTAACGTACACAGAACGTTTCGATAACTTATAGATAACTTATACAAACGAATGCTTAGCGTGTTGTCGGCGTTCACAACGTATGGCCAACGATAGTCTAACGTATGCATAGCGCGGCAGCGTATCGCCGACGATCACGTGGCGTAGCCTATTAAAAGGCTGCCACTCGACGATTCAAAACATAACCGCACTAGACATCGAAGTGTGAAGCCACTGTCACACCTTGACGTTTTAGCCAGCGTATGCCGACGTATGAAAAATTTGCCGAATACGCTGACACACGTCGAATACGTTATGGGTAAGTTTTGTATACATTAAGAGCACGCTGAAGCACGCTGGCATACGTCTTTGTACGCCGAGGTGTTAGACAAATTTTCCATGCTTGAAATTTTCCGACGTATGCCAGCGTATGACACATTCCGCATACGCTGGCCATAAGTTGCAGGCACGTTACGCGATCACTGACACACGTCGACACACGTTACTTGTAAGTTACTCATAAGTCAAAACACGTCGAGGTAATGTTTAGCGTACCCGAAACTTATCTTACCTATGAGTAACGTGTTGTAGGCACGTTACGCAATCGTTGACACACGTTACTTGTAAGTTACTCATAAGTCGAAACACGTCAAGGTAATGGTTAGCGTCAGTGTTCCAGACTCCTTGGTTTTTCATTTATTTATTTTTTTCTTAGGTATGGCAGTGATGTTGACACTTCGATTTCTACCGTGGTTATAATATAATATAATTAATAGGCTGCCGCTCAACGATTAAAATCATAACCGCACTTGAAATCGAAGTGTCAACATCAATGTCATACCGAAGAAAAAAAAACAAACAAAAAAAAAACCAGGGAGTCTGGAACACTGACGCTAACCATTACCTCGACATGTTTCGACTTATGAGTAACGTACAATTAACGTGTGTCAACGATCACGTAGCGTGCCTACAACTTATGCCAGCATATGCGGAACATGTGTCATACCTAGAGTACGTCGAGAAATTTTCAACATGCTGAAAATTTCTCGACGTACTCGGCGTATGACGACGTATGCCAGCGTACTACGACGTATGCCAGCGTGCTCTTAACGTATACAAAACTTACCCATAACGTATTCGACGTGTGCCAGCTTGGTTCGGCAAATTTTTCATACGTCGGCATACGCTGGCTAAAATGTCAAGGTGTGACAGCGGCTTCACACTTCAATGTCTCGTGCGGTTATGATTTGAATCGTCGAGCCGCAGCCAATTAATAGCATACGCCACGTGATCGTCGGCGATACGCTGCCGTACGCTATCCATAAGTCAGACTATCATTGGGCATAGGTTGTGAACGCTGACAACATGCTCAGCATTCGTTGGTATAAGTTATCTATATGTGATTAAAACGTTCTGTGTACGTTACTAATACGTTATGCATACGTCCAACACGTTATTGTACGCCTAAAACTTTTTTTTAAAACATCAATAGTTCAGCGTACGCCATCGTTTTACATACATTTTGAGACCTTGCCATACGCTGGCTAAAACGTCAAGATGTGACAGCCCCTTTAGGGGAATTGGTTTTTTTAAAAATGCGGTTCACAGGAGGAACCCGTCATTGTTCCAGACTCCATGGTGAGTACATGTCCATGTCAGTAGTATCAGTAGCAGTAGTAGGTGAGCATGTCATTAGTAGTAGTAGTAGTAGTAGTAGTGGTAGTAGTAGTAGGCCCATGTCAGTAGTAGTAGGTGAGTGTGATGGGGAGGGTGTGGGTGATGATGGATCCTCCTTGCGTCCGCGTCCACGGCCAGGAGACTTCTTTGCAGCATTCTTCGAAGTTTTCTTCGGCTTTTTTTTTAATGTTTTTCTATGCTGAACTATTGATGTTTTTTTAAAAGTTTTTGGCATATTCATAACGAGTTGGACAAATGCATAACGTATTAGTAACGTGCACAGAACGTTTCGAGAACTTATAGATAACTTATACCAACGAATGCTCAACGTGTTGTCGGCGTTCACAACGTATGCCCAATGATAGTCTAACGTATGCATAGCGTGCGGCACCGTATCGTCGATGATCATGTGGCGTAGGCTATTCATAGATTGCCGCTCAACGATTTAAATCGCTGCCGCTCAACGATTTAAATCATAACCTCACTAGAAATCGAAGTGTCAACATCACCGTCATGCCGAAGAAAAAAAAACATGGAGTTTGAAACACTGATGGGTTCCTCCTGTGAACCCCATTTTTATATACCAATTCCCCTAAACGCTGCCAATACGCCATTATACGGTAGCTGTAAGTTAGAAACACATTCAGTAAGTTCTGTGGTCGTCCGGAAGACGTCAAATACGTCTACATACGTCAATATGCGTTGGAGATACGTTACACATAGGTTCAAAGCATGTTACTCATAGGTTAGAAATATGTTTCGGGTACGCTAAACATTACCTCGACGTGTTTCGACTTATGAGTAACTTACAAGTAACGTGTGTCGACGTGTGTCAACGATCGCATAACGTGACTACAACTTATGGCCAGCGTATGCGGAATGTGTGAGTCATATGCTGGCATTCGTTGAAAATTTTTGAGCATGTTAAAATTTGTCGACGAGCTCGGCGTACTACGACGTATGCCAGCGTGCTTCCGCGTGCTCTTAACATATACAAAACTTACCCATAACGTATTCGACATGTGCCAGCGTTTTAGACAAATTTTTCATACTTCGGCATACGCTGGCTAAATCGTCAAGGTGTGGCAGCCACTTAAAGAAAGGTTTGGTTGTCCAGGTGTGCCTTGGTGCACGTCTTGAGAGAGTATGTACACATTATTTGCGCCTACTATATCTCATGGTTGCATGGGTCATGCCTGTAGGGCTTGTATTTGGGTACATTTGTGGTTATGTACTTGACGTAGTTATTGTAAACATTGAAGCATCATTTCATTAATTGCTTGAGGTATTTCAGCTGTTACCTGTGATGTATCTCTGCTGAGTAGTATTTTTGTTTCTTTTAGGGTTCTTTCATTACCTGCATATTTGAATGCAGCAAGTATCAACCGTCATCCTGTGTCTTGCTTAATTCTTCCCATATATAGATGGTGTCAGAAGTGGGATATGCAACAACACCCCCTGTCTGTGTGGCAACAGAACGAGCTATGTCCCGGGAGAAGGATGATGGCCAGAAAGATCAGACAGACCATCGTGGTGCTTCGATCAATTTGGTGTGAACTGATGTGCGGACTGATTCCTCCTGATAAATCAGAGATTCTGGACCTTTGGCTTGCTCTCGGTTGTGTGATTGGACATTGTTAAGTATACGAACTATTCTCTTTTTCTGATGAATGCTGTGCTCCTGAAACTGGAGAAATTCCTGCTCAGCTGGTGAGCAAAATCTACATTATCAGCTTGTGTTAAATTGAATTTGGAACTGTTCTGTAATACTAGTGATTTGATTTTTTCCCACCACTGTACATTTGATACTTGTCATTGTTGTGACATCATGGTTACCACAGAATAATTAGAAGCTGTAATTGCTAGGTTAAAGGAAGAGTTAAGTAGATAAAAACAGAAGTCAGCAGAAGCAGAAAAAGACTCGTCAGATGCACTAGCAGAGAATTGAAACCTCGGCCGATAGCTTAGGGGCAAAGATGAGCAAAGACTAGCAATGCCAGCCTCAGGTGCAGGTTCCACTTCAACTGAAGAATGCTTAATATTTGTATCGTCTTCACGCAAATTGGAATGTTTTCATGACAAACCTAAAGTCAAGCAACCTTACAATACAGGATTGGGTGTCAGATGTTCATTGTCAGCTGGCTACTCAGAATTTAAACAACAAACAGGAAGTCACTTTTATTCTGGACCACTTATCTGGAAAAGCTGGACAGGAAATTATTGGGAGGGGAGAGGGTTTAGTTGAAGATCCTGAGAAAATATTGAGTTCTTTTGAAAAGGGTGTTACCATCACCAAAAAACTATCACAGCTCAAGAACAGTTTTTCGCATACCGCCAAGGAGATAATGAAGACCTTTTAATGTGCTCATTTAAGTTGGTCGATATCGATGAGAGAATTGTCTGTATGGATGCCTTTTTAAAGCAAGCAGAGAAAGCACACTAAAGGGATGATTAGCTGGTGCTGTAAGAGACAAAAACCTTCAGAGAAATTCGCTGTCTTAACATGGAATCCTCTGAATTGAGCTACTTTGCCACTCGAGATAGTCTGTCTGTTTATCCGCATAGAATTTTCGTGTTTTTCTCTGCAACCGCTTGTTGGATTGAGACTAATATTTTTTACCATAGGTGCAACCACTCATGTAGAATGTTTTAATCATAATTAATACATCATAGGTCACATGGTGTAGCAGCCATGTTGGAAAAACAGAAAAAAATTGGACCTCTATCTCTGAATCCACACCAAGCAAAAAATTGAAACTTGGCACGCGGCAAGTACTCCTCGTGGGGAATAAGTGTGATGTTTTGATGATGTCATCGGTGCCTTCGTATTGTTGTCATAATTGCATATGTAGAATGCTTGTATGAAAATTTTTTGAGGGTCATCTGGGGATAAAATGGACTGCAGAAAATTGTTTTTTTATGATGCCATCGGTCACATGATTCGGCAACAATATTGTTTCAAAAACAAGATCTTCAAAAATCTTCTACTCTGACGTGGCTGTACAGATCGAGGTGAAACTTTACAGGCATGATATGGCCTATGCATGAGGGGCAAAAAGTTCTCCAGCTATGATGTCATATGTCACATGGTTTGGTGGCCACATTGGATTTACCCTCAAACCATTAAAAATCATCTCCAGAACGGCTGGATAGATGGAAGAGAAACTTCACACAAATGTTCCTCAAGCCATGGGTGTATACGTGTGGTCAGGAATAATTGATAGGTCACATGATTTGGCAGCCATATTGGATTGAAGAAAAATATAAAATAATGTTTTCTCTAGAACCGCTTCATCAATTGATGTGAAACTTCACATTTTTGATCTAGTGATCATGGGGAATATATATATATATATATATATATATATATATATATATATATATATATATATATATATATATATATATATATATATATATATATATATTTTAAATTTCAACTTGATCGGATGCATGGTCTGGCAGCCAGAATTTTTTTAGATCCTCGTGGAGGATCTCAAAGTCTTACTCATGGTGTTGTTCTTCATCTTCTTCTTGTGGACTTTTTTGTTTCACAGCCCACAGTTTTCATCAAAACTTCCTGAAACTTGGCATATATATATGTAGAAATACCCTGCACAGACAGTAACCATCTCCGATTTGAAAATTCCTCCTAGAAAAAAAGTTGTGACGTCAAAATATCTCCGCTAATGGAAATCGCCTAAAAAAATTATCTCCGTAACTAGGCACGCTTTTTGAATTCTGTTTGCGGGAATCGAACAGGGCGTTAGCAGAGATTAATTACCGCACATATGATACATCACTCTGATGTCATATCAATTTTTATGACATCATTCCTATTTTTTGTTTCACAACCCAGAGTTTTCATCGGATCTTCATGAAACTTGCCATGTATATGGAGAAAGCCCACGCGCAGGCAGTAACCATCTCCGATTTTGGAAATTCTTCCAAGAAAAAAAAGTTGACGTCATAATATCGCCGCTAATGGAAATCGCCTATACCATTATCTCCGAAACTAGGCAAGCTGTTTGAATTTTGTTTGCAGGAATCAAGTCAGGCATTAGCACAGATAATTTATCACAAACCTGATACATCACAATGACGTCGTATTCGTTTTTATGACGTCATCATTAAGAGGACGAGGATCTTAGCTCATTTGAGCTTGTTTTTTTTAATATGGGTTCTTTTTGTTTTAAAAAAAATATTATTTATTTATTTATTTTTGAATAAGTCTCACTTGGAAGAACCTGGATATGTTTGAGGGTAGAGGAGTAGCAGCTGAATTGCGACTCCTATCCAGGTTTCTCCTGACGACTTCATATTTGCTTTTTGCTTGTTTGGGTTCCTTCTGATTACTCCAATGCAGGATTTATCGATTTGGTCTTCCATTTGATTTGCTTTGAATTTATTTTAATCCCATTCTAAATTCAATTGAATAATGAATAATCATTTTTTTAAAAACGTCATGTGTCAGGGTCACGTGTCCGATTATAGCAGGATGTCTTGGTATACCCAGTCATCACTAATAGCATTTATAAAGTGGCAGTTCTAATGATGTCTCATTAATTACATAACACAAAACTACACAAACACCACACAAAATAAATCCTGGCGAGGGTCTGCAATCTCTGATTGCTCTTTTTCTTGTTATACTTTGGAATACAAATATTTATTCCATTTCAGAGTTGGGTTGCTTCTCTTTCAAATAACTCCACTAATTATAATTTAATGGCCGCAATCATTCTCAGCTCGTGGGGTTGGTTGGTAAAGGATATTGGCCAATTTTTTTTTATGAACCGGCTGGCTCGGCCTAACATTCGACTGAAGGTAGTATGAATTTGTAATTTTTCAGTGGGCTTTCAATAACTCACCCCTCTTCGCCAAAGTCATCAAGGGATATTTTTGCTTCACCAACTAATGCTTGTGTATAACTGATACAAGACGCCCAGCAGAACGTGCATCATCGGGGGGGGGAGGGAGGGGGGCGATGCAATTTGTGATACGACACCCTGTCTGTGAGGCACCAATCTGACAATTTATAGTCAGGTTGGGATTGAACCCAGACTAGACAACTCTAAGGCACGTGCTACATACAAGAATACACAAGGAAATTAGATGCAGGAGGAGGAGGCCATTCAGTCCATCGTGCCTGTTCCACATCAACTATATATTATATGAAATATATATGGGGGGGTTGTGCGAAGGCGGTCTTTGGTGAGAAACACACATCAACCACACACCACCCTTTGACGAGACCCCCGGAGATAACAATCCGCACAGACTGATACAATCACCCATCAATGCTCAAGCTACCTTAAAGTCCTACCAACATCCCTCTATCCCTCTATCTCCATGACTTCCAGGTACCTATCAAATTCTAATTTAAACTTATCTCCTGTTTCTGCTGCCACTATCTTTTCAGGGAGACAATTCCATGCATTAGCTACTCTGAGTGAAAGTCCCCTGCCTTAAGGGGCTGTCACGCCTTGACGATTTAGCCAACCTATGCCAATTTATGAAAAATTTGCCTAATACGCTGGCACACATCTCGTACGTTATGGGTAGGTTTTATATACGTTAAGAGCACGCTGAAAAACACTGCCATACGTCGTTATACGCTGGCTTTCATCGTTGAACTTTGTGGTTTTTCTCAAATTTTCGTATGCTTAAAATTTTACGACGTACTCGGCATTTGGCTCACACGTTCCGCTACGCTGGCCATAAGGTTTAGGCACGTTATGCGATCGTTGACACACGTTATTTATATGTTACTCATATGTGGAAACGCATTGAGGTAACATTTGCGTACCCGAAACTTATTCATAAACTCTAGGTAACGTTTTATATAAGCACGCTACACGAACGTTGTTCACAGCTCGCAACGCGCTACTAAAAAGTTTCTCATACATCGAAACACATCAAAGTAATGTTTTGGGAACCCGTGACTTATTTATAATCTATGAGTAACGTGCTTAGGAATTATTTGTAGAGCATATCCTACGAACAAATACGTACGTAGACATATTTGACGTCTTCAAGACGACCACAGAACTTACTGAACACGTTTCTAACAAACAGCTGATGTAGAATGACGTATTTGCAGCGATTAGGGGAATTAGTATATAAAAAGGGCCTTCGCAGGAGGAACCCGTCTTTTTTTTTTTAGACTTCGTGGTGAGTACATGTTGATGTCATTCTGAGAGGTGGAGGATATGGCAAGGCTGAGACGACAATACCTACCTGTCCTCGAACATCAACATGACCTCATCGAGTTGACACTGCACCAGTTGCGTGCCACTAGAGCCGGGAGAAGAAGACGTGAACGGAGGAGAAGGAACTGGGTCAGACCATGGATCGGGAGGCGACGCCATTACGGCATATATGACTAGCTCATGGTGGAACTCCGGAACGAGGACCATGCATCCTTCATCAACTTCCTGCGAGTGCCCCCAGTGATGTTCGACGAGCTGCTAGCCAGAGTGGGTCCAAGGATAACCAAGCATTATTATTAAATCATTTCAATAGTCCAGTGGAAGCGATTTAACTCGTTCAATGGAAACTATTTCAATTGCCGAGCACCAGCGTCCTAAAACAATAGGCGAGTGACAGCCGTTTATGAAAATAGTTTAGTGGCAGTCAATGGATAGCAAACGTCACGTAATCGTAAACGATGCGCTCCCACGTTATGCATGCGCTAGACTATCGTTGGGCGTCGGCTGTGGACGCCTAAAACACGATAAGCAATCGTTGGTATAACTAATCTATAAGTTATCGAAGCATTCTGTGTTCATTACTAGTACATTATGCATTTGTCAAAGTCTTTTTTAATAATTTCAATAGTAAAACAAAGAAATATTTCATCTTCGGAATGAGGAAAAAAAATTAGCCCTTTCAGAACATCGAACAATGGTGCAAAGTATTCTCCTATTCGTTGACGCAACGAGGATCCATCATCCCCCACAGCCTCCACATCACGCTCACATACTACTACTGACATAGACATACAGCTACTACCAATGCTACTACCACTACTACGACTACTACTACTATTATTACTGTCACGCACACCTACTACTAGTAATAGTACTGCTACTATTGATACTACCGGCGTTCACATCTACTCACCATGGAGTCTGGAACAATGATGGGTTTTTATTGTGAAGCCCATTTGTATATACCAATTCCCCTAAACGCTGCCAATACGCCAGTACACACATTTTTCATAGAATGGCATACGCTGGCAAAATCGTCAAGGTGTGACTGCGATGTTGAAACTTCAAATTCTCAGGCAGTTTTGATGTCAATCGGCGTCCGGCAAGTTCTTAACTGGCTACGCCACGAGTTCGCCAGCGATACGTATAGCACGCAAAGGGTAAGTTAAACTATCGTTTGTCATAGGTTTTGAACGCCGACCACAAGGTAAGCATTCGTTGGTAAAAGTTATGTATAACACAACGAAACGTTCTGTGCCAATTACTAATATGTTATGCAAACGACCAACACGTTATGAATACGCCAAAAACTTTAAAAACTATCTCAAAATTTCAGCGTACGCCGACGTTTTACATACATTTTTATACGTTGCCATTGCTGGCTAAAACGTCAAGGTGTGACAGGGCCCTTACTACCATCTTTACTCTCCTCTTTACTCTCTGTGATATGACCAGGGGCCATTGCCTGTCTACTCTGTTGAATAATTTTTCTGCACTTATTGTATCTCCACCTTTCATTATCTTAAACATCTCTATCATATCCCCTCGTAACTGCCTCCTTTCTAGTGTATAACGCCTTTCTCTTTGAAATAAGTAACACGTCCTTTTTGCATTGACAGGTACCAATTGATAAGGGGCCATCTATTTATTCAGTATAAGCCCCTCATGAGGGGTTAGGTAGAAAGTGCCATGGGCTGGGGAGAGGTTCAAAAATTATCCCAATATTGCACGTGTAGTAAATATATGGCTTCTAAGTACACCCACATCCTAAACCAAGCTCTCAAGGCAGTTATGGCCATGACTTGCAGATCGAAATGCAGCATTATTACACAGCATGCAGGGTTCATTGCTCCTTGGTGGGAGGAAGCTCTGTGCATAAGCACAAAACTATTAGACTGCGGGGTCGATTTTTATGGGCCTTTTTGTAAGATTTTGTAGCGTATAACATCAGTAACGGTTGGGCTGCCTGGTTGGTGTCAGAATCTTAATGCTTGCTTCATGATGTAAAGCACTGGAAAGATTTTCATGCCCTGTATGCTCATTCAGGGCTGCAAGTCGAGCCTAGAAGTATGCACACTCACCTCTGAGCTGTTTCACCTGGGTTTGAATGTCGGCCCAGCGAGAACCTGTCATCCAGGTGTTTTCGAGGCAGGTTGGGGGCATCAATGTGTCTACATTCCCTCGGATGGTCTGTAAGCTGGGCGTCCCGTTCGGTAGCCTTAGTTTATGGACGGTAAAGAACACACAGTGTATTTAACCGAAGAGTTGGTGAGTTATCGCCGGCACCCTGAACACATTACAAATTCCTGCCAGGCAATGGCTAACCACACCCAGGCGAAACCTTGCCAAGAGACTGCTTCGTCATCACCAATGGTACACTGATAATTACGATGGTGATGACATGCTCATTTATTTATATCTTAGCGTCCTCTACCTTCAAGAAAATGCCATCCATCTACAGTGTTCTTGTCAATAAGCCTTGGTGTCGCACATTTTGATCTTCCAGTATCTAGCACAAACAATTCCATACAATGTAAATTCAGCCATAAACCGTCGATCTGCATGTGTGTGCACTGTCTGATAAATTTCGATTTTACATCTATCAAAGGTCTTTATTCTCCTGTTTTAGTCCGGTGTGTTGATGTCCGGTGTGGTGTGTTGATCATGGCATGTGCTCAGGATGTGGAGAGACTCCAAGCATGGACCCCATATAGATTTGACGTGCTCAAGGTCTTGACTTGCACCCTATGTTCTTCGTACGCACGTTTGTGCTTTTAACTCCGTTTGGCCTTCCATATACCGCACTTTGCATTATGTGGTCAACATTGCAGAGTGCTAATCCATTGGGTTTGTTTGTCCATGCTCTATCCTTTAAATGCTGAGCAATTGAGCAAGGCAGCAGCATGCACCATATGGTGTGCCATTGTGATGACAGCCAGGGTTGGCATCCAACCGCCACCCACCTGACTTAGAGTAAATGCCCAAACTGCAACACCATCGAGTCTGGCAAATTTTGTCCAAGGTGTTTTTTTCGTTTCGGGCATATGCAATGTGGACACCATATTTTGACACTTCATGGAGTTACAAACTTTGTTTTTTTATAGTAATACTGTGTTCCAGGCATGTTTATTGTGGGTTTTGTACATTTTCAAAACTTGATTACCCTGCGCATGCTAAGTGAAAGCCGGATTAACCAATTGGTTCACTTTGTCTTTGCGTCTGTCTGTCCGTCTACAAACATCAGTTTATGATCGTGGAACCACAGTTTCAATCGAATGTTATATTTGGAACACGAATATGTAGTTTAGAAGTACTTTGGCTCTGAATGTGTCCTGATCACACATGTTCAGCAGAGAGGAGTGAGATATTTTTTTTCAGTCTGTCTGTCTGTCTGTCTGCCTGTCTGACCGTCAAACAAAACTGAAAATCATTCCAAACAGGAAACTTGGTGTTTAGCGACGTCATAAAGGACACAAACAACAGGTGCAGAGAACTAATGTAGCGTGTTAAATATGGCGGTGTAAAAGACGCTGCGTCAATGTCGGTAAACTTCCGAAATACTTTTTCTTCTACAACTTTTAAAGTATTTACTTTATTTCAACTGAATTGTATACTTGAACATTGTAGAACACAAAGCGGCTTTCTTGGCACTTTCAAAAACCTTTTTCGCTGGACATTTATTTATTATCAAGACTGCGTAGGGGAAGGTGTTCGATTAACTCTCTAGTTTGAGATATAAGAGAGTATACTTTGGCAGATTTTCAATATTTCACCTTATAGTAAAGATTTAAATACAGAAAAGGCATTCACATGTACGGTACTGATGAATGAGATCTCCACGACACTCCAGATACAAAGTCGAGGGATGGACATGCCCCAGAGACACAAGCGGACGAGTTCGTGTCGCTCATCGAACTCCTGCCTCATTCTCACTCTTTGGAAAATTAAAGAATTCGGAGCATTATGGAAGCTCTGTGAAAGCCAGAAAGAAAATTTCGACATTCGTGACCCATGGTGGGTTATGAAAAGGGAGGGCAAAAAAAATAATAAAAAAACCTCTAATAGTGTTAAACTGGAGCAAGGGGTCAGTCGAGCAAGCAGTCCGAAAGGCATTGCAATGACAGTGGAAAGATGAAGTACTGGCGTTTCCATTTAGAAATCTCTGCTCCACTTCCCTGAACAGGAAGAAAGTGTGGGGGGCGGGGGGGGCAAAGAACCCCCAAAACAAGTGCGGGTGCAGCTCCATTATGAAACGAGGCGACTTCCCTCGAAGGTCATTAAAGGTCATCGCAACGAGTGACTTCTCTTAATGTCAGCATTAGCATTTCAATGCTTGAAAATATGAGCTGAATAAATGAAGAGTGCTGTAAAAATGGTTGTGATTTAATTTTAAATTATTTCATTGATTGTACTTGTCTATAGATTCTTATTTATTAATTTATAAGTCATTTGGCCTATTGTCAACTTGGCAATAGGCCAAATGTCCAACATCCAACAATTTGGCATTTTAAAGAGTTATTTCACAATGGCCATTGTGACATGTAAAGAGGTAAATATTGATGTTTATATTTACCTTCAATTTATTATTTTACCAAAATAAATGGAAGCATTCTTTATTTAATTAAAAACTGTGATTATATCATATAGCTGTTTTTTTTTGTTTGTTTTGGTTTTTGTTTTAACTTGAGAATGAGTGTCCTCTTTCCAGACAATCTGTGCTGCAGAAGTAGTTTTACAGAAACGGAAACACCAGGTGGTTTGCCATTGCCCTTCCGAGAAGCAGTCAAGACAGAAAGTTGTCCAGGGTGCCGGTACAGAATGGCAGACTCACCCGAAAGGCATTGAGGGATGTTGAACATTCACCAGCGAATGATGGAAGATGGGACATCTAGTTTAACATCCCTCCAAAGGATGGGAAACTCAACGACACTACGCCTTGCCTGTCAAGCACCAAGGTGGCAGTTTACAGTCAAATTTCCACAACACAGCTCAAAGTTGAGTGCCCACAGTGAGTTATCATGACGACTCTGTACTTAAACAACAACAACAAAAAATTGGTGTGAACTAACATTTCTCATGGCATTGTCATACACACAGCATTGTCTCATGGCATTGTCTTGCTGGGCCACTCACGGACGCACATGCACATGCACGCACCTCCTCAACCAAGGGTTGTCTGTTCTAAAACGGAAATGACAAAAAGATCAGCAGATTACACCGACATGGCATGCATCCACCACCACCACCACAATACCTGGGGTGTGCTCAGTTACCAAGTTTCTTGTCGAGCGCTCGCCAAGTGGCTTAAGCACTCCAATCAAAACCGTTGATAAGGAACGGCTGGCTTGGCAAGCGCTAGCTAGCTGCTCGGTAACTGAACATACCCCCAACATACCACACAGTGTGCCACTTCACCACACAATGCAAGCAAACCATCCCACACCCCCACACACACACACACACACTCGCTCACAAAGCACACCTGCTTTCTCACGAAGCACTCTTGCAGCTCGCCAGCACTCTCTCGATACCTTGGATTGCTCTACCGGTTTAATTTGTTGTACAATTATGAATGTATGAAGCACAGAATATGGACTCTGATATAATTATGCAACAGCATTAGAATATATAGCAGTCGGTTAATGAATTAAAAAAAAATTTTTTGAACAATCCACGCAGCACAAGGCAGCAGCGGTTAACAGGGTGATGGGATTTTTAAGTCCATAACTAAAATAAAAATAAATCTATGAACAACCGAGTTAGCACAACATTGAGCTCAAATATGACCTGCTCTTCTGAATACCATGTAATAGGGGCATACCCCCCCTCTCCCTTCCCCCAAATATATTCCATTCATGTCTCTTCTCTCCCCCCCCCCTCCTCCTCTTTCACACTTCCCTCCTTTCTTCAATAACTTCACTATTCTTATTTTGCTCCCTTTTCTCAACAACAACCCTCCACCCTCCCCATGCCCCCCCCCGACAACTCCTCGTTTCCCCATTCAATAAGTGCATTATTTATATATGGCTCCTTCCAATCCGATGTATCATCCTCCACGACAAAATGTGGGTTCTCCTAAAGCAGTTTCTTGGCCTGAGGTCATGCTAGGTTTTCCATCCCTCTCCCAGCAGTAGTTGAGACAAGAATTTGTAATTTGCTCCTGGTGCCGGCGATAACTCGCCTCCTCTTGGTGAAGGACACCGCGGCATCTTTAATGTCCATTAGTGGGACGATTGATGGAATTAACAAGCATCAGGCAATCCGTTGATGGCATCAAACCACAGATGGTCGGTTCTCTTTCGAGCAAATGCACATCATCTAGATTATAACATCGTCTAACCCACTGGATGTTTTATACACCTCGTTTCTCGACTCGAGGCTCCGACACAAAGCGTCCGAAGCGACATTTCATTCCAGTCTTGCATCCGCTCGCAGAAATAAAATTAATGTCTCAACTGCAAAAGTGGGGTTACCCTGAGTATATTAAGATGATAAAATAAGTCAGTCGTCTTTCCGAGCGGTTATACACTTTAAAGCAAAACCTCAATTATGGTTAATGCATCTTTCTAAGTGCTGCAAATCTTGAAAAGGCTTTTCCCGCTGAATGCTTCGAAGACAGATGACTGTGGGTCGACTTTCCAGAAACGTTTATTATATGCCGTTGTCGGACTCGGAAAACAGCCTCGCACCATGAGAATGTCTGCTGCCAAAGATTGCAAACTCACTCACGTGTTGCCAACTCGATGCTTTAAAGTTTCTAAAAAAAAAATGCTTTGGGTATCCAACTCGAACTATTCCAACTTCTAAAGGAGTTGTGATTATTTTAGGGGGGCATAGAGTGGTACAGGTATACTGTGGCAAGAGTGGTGTGCACCTTAAGATAAGGTAGGTGTGATTGAGTTGTGATGTGTCCAAGTTGTGGATGTTCCATTGATTTGGATGTCTGTATATCGTGTCAAGTGCGAATGGATATAAATATAGCCACCGAGATGGTTGCCATGTCAACATAATTCAGCCAATTACAGCTAAATTCAGATCTAATCAGGTTGCGACAATGTCATGAGGAATAGATATCTGCAACGTGAAAGTTAAATGTTCAACGGTTGTTTTTTTTTTTAAACATTGTGGACGCAAGTCAAGTTACCGAGATGGTTGCCGTGACAACATGATTCAGCCAATCAAAGTCGTGATCTAATCAGGTTGAGATAATGTCATGAGGAATAGATATCTGCAACATGAAAGTTAAATGTTCAACGTTAAAAAAAAAAGCTCAAATGAGCTAAGATCCTCGTCCTCTTAACGATGACGTCATAAAAACGAATATGACGTCATTGTGATGTATCAGCTTTGCGATAAACTAACTGTGCTCATGCCCAGCTTAATTCCCGCAAACAAAATTCAAACAGCTTGCCTAGTTTCGGAGATAATGGTATAGGCGATTTCCATTAGCGGCGATATTATGACGTCAACTTTTTTTTTTAGGAAGAATTTCCAAAATCGGAGATGGTTACTGCCTGAGCGTGGGCTTTCTGCACATACATGGCAAGTTTCACGAAGATCCGATGAAAACTCTGGGTTGTGAAACAAAAAAGTCCACAAGAAGAAGATGAAGAACAACAACGTGAGTAAGACTTAGAGATCCTCCACGAGGATCTAAAAATATCCCATACACAATAGTACATGGACGGATGATCGGTGGGTCGGTCGGACGGAACTCATTTTAATGTCCTGTCTCCGACCTTGTCTTGTCGGAGTGGCGGGGGACAAAAAATATAGAGGGATAGTTTTGCCCTTGCATTGTTTATGTAAACGAGGGCTTGATTGGTCAATAGGCCTATTGTGTCGGTTTCCTTGTCTTTCTTTCTCCCTCTTTTCCAGTATTTTCCTCCTCTTTTCCTGCTTGCTTCTTTAGACATTCCCTAAACTCTGCTCCCACCCCAAGCCCCCCCCCCAAAAAAATTCTTTTTAAACTATTGCTCTTTCTTGTTCCAATTTTGTGTCAGATCCGTTAAAGTTTTCAGTCTATTTGTGACATTTCTTCAGCGACCTGGAGGTAAAGTCTGGCAATTTTAGCAGAGCAAGATGGAGAATGGGAAAGTGCCGCTGTTAACTTTTATCAGCAAAGTTGAATCGTGCAGTATCTTGGAGACTTCTAAGCTGAAAAGCAAGCTTGATTGATTCTAACTTGTGAAGAGCTTTAAGTTTCAAAAGCCAGATGAGTAGCATGATATGAATGAGCTCACGAGTTGTATTCGGAATGCCTATTTTGTTTTCTTGGTGATTTTATCTGAATGTTCTACTCCCAATTAAATTTCCCTGCCTCAAATAAAGATCAAATCCTTTATCGTTCAGTCAGGACCCCTACAAATTGAGCAAACCAACAATAAGAGTCTCTTCGATGAGCCTCGATTTCTGCATTGATTGTTTTTGTGTCTTTATTTCGAAGCTTTTTTTGCTTTATTTAAGAAAATGCTGAGGCCTACTTTCAAATTCAGCACCTATGAAACACAAGTACTGCATAATAAATTAATAATAACGCGAAGAACACATGCGTGGACGCAAAATTACAGATTGGATAATTACCCCAGCATTAGTGTGACTTGTACTACCCCTTAAAACCACGAGCAATGGTGTGTCATATATATATATATATATATATATATATATATATATATATATATATATATATATATATATATATATATATATATATATATATATATATATATACAGTGCTTATAGAAAGTCTACACCTCCTTGCAAAACTTTCACCTTTTGGCACCTTATAGTCTGGAATGAAATTGCATTCAATCAGACTTTTCCCACCTTTATTTACACATCATAACCCACAACTTCCAAGTTAAAAACAAATTCTACAAATTTCAGAAAATTAATTAAAAATACAAAACTAGAACATCTTGGGTGTGTGTGTCCACCCACCTGAGTTAATACTTGGTGGAATCACCTTTGACAGCGATTACAGCGATGAGTCTGTTGGGATAGGTCTCTACCAACTTTACAACTTGATTGGACAATATTTGCCCATTCTGCTGTACAAAACTGTTCAAGCTCAGTCAAGTTGCGTGGGGAGCGTTGATGCACAGTGATCTTCAAGTCATGCTCCAAATCTTCGATTGGATTTAGGTCGGGGCTCTGAATGGGCCACTCACGGACATTTATCTTTTTGTTCCTTGGCCACTCCAGTGTGGCTTTGGCTTTGTGCTTCAGGTCGTTGTCATGTTGAAAAGTGAACTTCCATCCCAATTTCAGCTTTCTTACACAGGGAGCAGGTTTTCCTCTAGGATTTTAATGTATTTTGCTACATCCATTTTCCCTTCTGTCCTTCCAAGTGCCCCAGTCTCTGCTGCTGAGAAACATGTCCATAACATGATGCTGCCGCTGCCATGCTTCACAGTGGGGATGGTGTTCTTTGGGTGATGTGCTGTGTTGGGTTTGTGCCAAACATAACATTTTGTATTTTGGCCAAAAAGTTCCATCTTTGTTTCGTCAGACCACAAAACTTTTTACCACATGGCTTCAGAATCTCCAGAGTGTTTTTTTTCATACCTCAAACAGGACTCAAGATGGGCTTTTTTAAGTAATGGCTTCCTTCTTGCCACCCCACCACACATGCCACACTTGTGGGGTGCTTGGGATATTGTTGTCACATGCATATAGTGACCAGTCTTTGCCATAAAGACATGTATCTCTTTCAACGTTGCATTTGGCCTCTTGGTGGCCTCTCTGATCAGTCTCCTCCTTGCTTGGTCATCCATGTGGAGGGACGGTCTGATCTAGGCAAGGTCTTGGTGATACTATGCACCTTCCATTTCTTCGTGATCGTCTTGACTGTGCCCCAAGGGATATTCAAGGCCTTTGAAATATTTTTATACCCTTCCCCTGATCTGTGCCTTTGCACAACTTTATCCCAGAGGTCTTTTGAAAGCTCCTTGGGTCTCATGGTTGAGTCTTTGCTGTGAAATGCACTACTCAGTAGAGGAAACCTACAGGAACAGCTGATTTTATTCTGAAATAATCAGAATCACTACAATTTAACACAGGTGGAGGCCAATTAACTTGGTGTGTGATTTTGAAGATGACTGGTGACACCTGAGATAATTTACAATTGCTTTTATAAGGAGGTGGACATTTGTCCAACCAAGATATTCTAGTCTTGTATTTTAAATTAATTTTTTGAAATTTGTAGAATTTGTTTTTCACTTGGAAGTTGAGGGTTACGATGTGTTAATAAAGGTGGAAAAAGTCTGATTTAATGCAATTTCATTCCAGGCTGTAAGTCAACAAAAGGTGAAAATTTTGAAAGAGCAGGTACACTTTCTAGAGGTACTGTATTTACTTCAAGATAATTGGGGTCCTCCCTGTCCCCAAACCCCCACCCGGGACTGTGAAATCTTTTTTTATGGCACTATAAAACTTCCCTGCCAGACTGAGTACAACCAATCAGTTTTCAACTCATTTAACATCCCCGGATGGAGAGTACACACATTGAAGCCTCATCCTGCGTGTGAATCACCAGGGTGGCCGTTTAGCTGTGTTGAGATTCGAACCAAGGCTCGACAGTTTAGGGACGAGTGTACATGCATCTGGGCGATCCTGCCAGATCATGACATGACTGGAATAATAAAATTTTCTTCTTTTGAGCACTTGTTCTGCTCGTTCTATTTTGAGAAACTGCCATGTGAATTCAATGATTGGGAAGTTTGTATTTCAAATAACTCGTTTCAAACACCCACCAGCATCATCCAGCCACTTTAGCTTGGCAGCAAGGAAGAACTCAGCTCAAAAATGGTGTTATTTTTGGTCTAGGTGGTTAGAGACTTAGTTATTAAAACGTATAAACTGTCAGAAAATTTCAAGACCTTTGTGTTAAAAGTAGAGTGTGGGAAAAGTTGTGAAATCCACGTCAGGAAAGGTAAATACCGATCCACCCACCCACAGACAATTAACAGATTTCCAAATTTAAATAGTGTACAGAAAAAGAATCCATTCCGCAGAGGAGTGAATACGTTTTGTTTTATGAGCAAATATGAGTAAAAAGTGTGTTCTATATTTAAACTTCGCTGAGCTAAAATAACCTCAAAAAACTTTTCTGTTTAATACCCTCGCCAGAGGAGAGGGGATTGCCTTTTGGTCCGTTTGTCTGTCTGTTTGTTTGTCTGTTTGTCCGCACAGAATTTTCCTGTTTTTCTCCGCAACAGCTTGTCAGATTGAGACAAAAAATTTCACCAGAGGAGTGACAACTCATGTAGAATGTCTTAATGATAACTATGACTTTATCGGTCATGCGGTATGGCAGCCATATTGGATTTACCTTCAAACCTATAAAAATCTTCTTCTCCAGACCGGCTGGACAGATTGAGGAGAAACTTAACTCAAATGTTCCCCAAGCCTTGGGGATACCAGGGTATTCACGAATAATTGATGTCACATGGTCTGGCAGCCATATTGAATTGAGTGAGAATCTTTTAAAAAAAATTCTTTCTCTTGAACCGCTTCATCGATCGACGTGAGCCTTCACAATTATGATCTAGTAGTGATGGGTGTCAGTTAAAAGCTTGAGGTTTTGGCCAGGAAGCATTGGTTGTGCTATTTGTGGATAAGCATTAGTAAATGCCTATAAACGAATGATTAAAATTGACGGTTACATGTGATGAGTTGTTGTAGCACACACCGGTGAATTTCATTGTTACCTGCTTGATGTAATGAGGTAAGTTTGACTGTGGATGGCGGTATTGCACTGTAAATTGCCCGGTGAGATTTGTGAAAATGCCGGAACGTTCTGAGACGAAGGTTCCAGTGTAGACGAGAATCGCATTTGCTGGAAGGCACGACATCATTCTGTGTTACTATATAAACCCGCGAGAAGGAGGTGTAGAGACGGGTGTCATGCGACTAGACATGTGCATCGATCGTCCCCTTGCTCAATTTAACTCTGATGAGTGAACAAGGTGTTAATGTCCAGAGTGGTTGTTAACGCATGGAGCCAATTATAATCAGGTTGTTTAAAGCTCTTTAAGATTGTGTATCGGGAAAGAATTCCTATGAGTTCTTTAATCATCCGGAATGGGCCAGCACACGAGAGAGAGAGAACAATGCGACGTGAGTCGAACGTTGGACAGCCCCGACGGACGCTGCAAGGACATCGAGTGAGAACGACGTGACATGACTTGATGGTTCGACAGCCCCAGAGGACGAGGTGAACATGCATGAGTTTAGCCGGCAGGACAGGGACATTGGGTGGAAATAACCCAATGTGGGAATCGTTGTTGGAGGACATTTTATATAATGGTGAACTTCCTCAATTTACTTTGTTTCTGTTTATTTGAAATACAAATTTCGAAAACATTTCGCTGTTGATGTGGTTACTGTAACATCACTCAGAAGTCACAGACACCAACTGACAAAGATCCATTTGATTGGCAGCCGAACTGTATGATCGTTCATACTCGTAAAGCGCAAATCTATTTGGAGAATTATATTGAGTGAACAAAAAAAATTCGGAATGCAACAAAATTAACTAGCTTCATTGAGCTGTATGATTTAATGCATTCACTGCAAGGCCTCACATCCTGTCCCCCAGAGGGACTGCCAATCCATAGCATCTGCCAGATCTGTGTCTATATTTTCAGAGGTTTTGTGAGATGCTCTACAGGGAATCGAAGCAAATATGGGAAGAAACGGACATTTTAAGAAAGAGCTACAAAGTTTGCGCGGACCTCGAACTGATGTACTACGTGAGACGTGCACAGACAAGCAGGCAAAATGGCGGATTTTCTGAAATGTTAATTTCACGGAACCAGCTTCATTGAGCTCTACGATTTAATGCACTCACTGCTCGACCTCGCGACCTGTCCCCCAGAGGGACTGCTTATCCATAGCATCTGCCAGATCGATGTCCATATTTTTGGATGATTCATGATGTGTTCCACAGGGAATCAAAGCAAATCTGTTGAAAAATAAAACGGAAGTTTTAAAATGAAGTTGTAACGTTTGTGTGGACCTCGAAACGATGTACCACGTGACGCATGCAAAGATGAGAAGGCAAAATGGCGAATTTTCTGCAATGTTTATTTCACGGGCGATTGAACTTTGTGACGTCTCCAGGGTTGTTCTGCATTAAGCTGCAATTGTTTTGTGGGTGATGTAATTTTATTTCATTAATTCTTATTATTATGTGGGTGATTAAAGTAAATAGGTATATATGCTTAGTTATGCGACTTGTTATTTCTTTAAATTATCAGATTGCAGAACAGATTTTGACACTTATTTAGTCCGGATGATATCTGATCTTCAAAACCGAAATAATATTTTGATGGCATGCAGTGCCAGTCAAAAGTTTGGACACATCTACTCATTCAAGGGTTTTTCTTTATTTTTACTATTTTCTACATTGTAAAATAATAGTGAAGATGTCAAAACTATGAACGAACACAAATGGAATTATGTAGTAACCAAAGAAGTGTTAAACAAATCGAAGTATATTTTATATTTTAGATACTTCAAAGTGGCCACCCTTTGCCTTGATGACAGCTTTGCACACTCTTGGCATTCTCTCAACCAGCTTCATGAGGGAGTCACTTGGAAAGCTTTTCCATTAACAGGTGTGCCTAGTTAAAAGTTAATTTGTGGAATTTCTTTCCTTCTTAATGCGTTTGAGCCAAGCAGTTGTGTTGTAACAAGGTACGGTTGGTATACAGTAAATAGCCCTATTTGGTAAAAGACCATTATTTTGTCTGTTCTGTCATAGTCCTTATTATGGCAAGAACAACTCAACTAAGCAAAGAGAAACGACAGTCCATCATTAATTTAAAACATGAAGGTCGGTCAATCCGGAAAATTTCAAGAACTTTGAAAGTTTCTTAAAGTACCGTCACAAAAACCATCAAGTGCAATGATGAAACTGGCTCTCATGAGGACCGCCACAGGAAAGGAAGACCCAGAGTTACCTCTACTGCACAGGATAAGTTTATTGGAGTTACCAGCCTCAGAAATCGCAAATTAATTACACCTCAGATTGCAGCCCAAGTAAATGTTTCACAGAGTTCAAGTAACAGACACATCTCGACATCAACTGTTCAGAGGAGACTGCGTGAATCAGGCCTTCATGGTCAAATTGCTGCAAAGAAATCACTACTGAAGGAGACCAATAATAACAAGAGACTTGCTTGGACCAAGAAACACAAGCAATGGGCATTAGACCGGTGGAAATCTGCTCTTTGGACTGATGAGTCCAAATTTGAGATTTCTTGATTCAACCGCCGTGTGTTTGTGAGATACAGAGAAGGTGAACGGATGACCTCTGCATGTGTGATTCCCACCATGAAGCATGGAGGAGGAGGAGGTGTGGGGGTGTGGGAGTATTTTTCTGGTGACTGTCGGCGATATATTTAGAATTCAAGGCACACTTAACGAGCATGGTTCACACAGCATTCTGCAGCGATATGACATCCCATCTGGTTTGTGCTTAGTGGGACCATCATTTGTTTTTCAACAGGACAATGACCCAAAAACACACCTCCAGGCTGTGTAAAGACTATTCGACCAAGAAGGAGAGTGATGGAGTGCTGCATCAGATGACCTGAACCTCCACAATCACCCGACCTAAACCCAATTGAGATGGTTTGTGAAGAGTTGGCCCGTAGAGTGAAGGAAAGGCAGCCAACTAGTGCTCAGCATAGATGGGAACTCCTTCAAGACTGTTGGAAAAGCATTCCAGGTGACTACCTCATGAATCTGGTTGAGAGAATGTCAAGAGTGTGCAAAGCTGTCATCAAGGCAAAGGGTGGCCACTTTGAAGTATCTAAAATATAAAATATATTCGATTTGTTTGACACTTTTTTGGTTGCGACATAATTCCACATGTTATTTCACAGTTTTGAGGTCTTCACTCATATTCTACAATTTCTGGTTTGTCAGGTCAGGTTCGATCTGTGACCTGCTTCAGGTACCATGTAAACCTGTACTAACCTGTTCCATGGTCGGGTTGTCGGCGACTAAACCGTCTCCCCCACCAGGTTTTCTGGTGAGGAGGGTGTTTGGATATGGACACCCAGCAGGATTAAAAACAAAACCTGTCAAAGGGCGGAGGAGCTCCTTGTGAGCCAATGGCCATCCATATCTAGTGCCCAACTGTGTCTGCGGACGTCCTCCTGCAGTTGGGTCACTTCTTATTAGGAGGTTGGTGGCAGGATTTGCACTCCGGCCACCGTAAAACCCTTCATTCCGCAAAACGCAAAAACGCAAAAAAATCTGAAAACCCACTCCGTGGGAGTACCTCCTGTGCAGCTTCCCTTCGCAGGGCAGCTCACCGGATGACGGGACTGGGGCAAAGCCTTCGGGACCCCCAATCTTTGATAGGAGGGAAACCACGGGGTAACATCCCTGGGTCAGATTGCGGGAGAGTGTGTCGGAGTGGTGCTGAGGTGTCGTCCACCAGACGGCGGTCTCCTTGGGTTAACCTGAGGCGGTCCCTTCGGGTGGGTGCCTGGAATGTCCTATCCCTAAGAGAGGATGATCACCTGTCTCTGTTATCACCTGAGCTCAAGCGTTTGGACATCGGGATTGCAGCTCTCTCTGAGGTTCGGAGACCGGATTGCGGCGAGATAATGGTGGGTGGTTACAACTACTATTGGTCTGGTCGCTCTGATGGTTACCATACCCAAGGAGTTGCTGTAGCTGTGTCCAATAAGCTGACCCCAATGATAATTGAGGTAACACCGGTCAACGAGCGTATTATGAGATTAAGGATTCGTCACTCCTTAGGTGTCATTTCCCTGGTCTCTGTTTATGCTCCGACTGAGGCGAGTGATCTCACCGTGAAGGATGCATTCTACGCCACACTCGAGTCTGTGGTTGATCAGTGCCCCAGACGAGATACACTTCTAGTCTTGGGGGATTTCAATGCATCGACTGGAACTGATAGGGACGGTTATGAGGTGTGTGTTGGTCCCCATGGGTCAGGAACTATGAAACAGAATAGCACTAAGTTCCTTGACTTTGCAAGAAGTCATGGACTTAGGGTGGCTGGTTCGTGGTTTCAGCGCCCACAAGCTCATCGCTGGACTTGGTATTCCAACGCTGGCGGTGTGGCAAAGGAGATTGACCATGTCCTCATTGACGGTCGTTGGAGGATGATCCAGAACTGCAGGGTCTACCGGAGTGCTCAGTTCCTCAATACTGACCACAGGCTTGTTGTAGCAACTCTAAAGCTGCACCTTAAATCCTGGAGAATGGTACCATCCCAGCCGAGGCTGGATGATGCCAAGCTCAGGGATGAGAGAGTAGCTGAGGAGTTTGCGAACAGGCTGAGTGGACACTTGGGGGGTCTGGGTGCTTTGGGGGGTCCTGAAGAGTTGTGGAGCGCCTTCAAGACCACCGTCCTTGATGTTGCCGGTGGATGCCTTGGAGCTCACCGCAGGGCAAAGAAGAATTTTGTCTCTCAAGGGACACTGGATACCATTGACCAGAGTCGAAGGGCCAGGCTGAATGGCAGAGCTGAGCTGTTCAGTAAGCTGAGGCGTAAAACTGTACGTGCACTGAGGGTGGACAAGGAGGCCTATGTGCGAGGAATCTGTGAGGGCGTAGAGCATCACCTGTGGACAGGTGATTCTCGTCCCGCTTACAGGGGAATTCGCGCATTACGTTCATCCAAGCCCATCCCTCGGAGCACTACAGTTCGAGCAGAGAGTGGTAGGCTCTTGACAGAGGAGTCTGAAGTGAAGGCCCGCTGGGCCGGTTACTTTGAGCGGTTGTACCAGGCTGATCCCCCAACTGTCGAGTTGGACGTCAAGGGTGTTACAATCCCTGTTGCTGACCCTCGAATCAACTGTGGTCCACCTACGCTTGTGGAGACACGGGCTGCGGTGAACCAGTTGAAACGGGGCAAAGCTCCAGGGATCTGTGGCATCCATGCTGAACTTCTCAAGGCTGGTGGAAATGCTGCACTCGTGTCGTTGCATGCAGTTTTGTGCTCTGCCTGGAACACAGGCATCATCCCAACTGACTGGAAGAGGGGCCTTGTTGTCCCTCTCTGGAAAGGGAAGGGTGATCGCCAAGACTGCAACAACTACCGAGGGGTGACGCTGCTCTCAGTGCCGGGCAAGGTCTTTGCTCGGATAATTCTTGATAGGGTTCGCCGCCATCTGCTTGAGCACCAGCGTCCAGAGCAGTCAGGCTTTACACCAAAGAGGTCAACGATTGACCGTATCCTTGCACTTCGTGTCCTCACCGAACGAAGACGAGAGTTTCGGCAGGGGCTGCTTGCAGCCTATGTTGATCTCTGTAAAGCGTTCGATTCAGTGAATCGGGATGTCCTCTGGAGGATTCTTGGTCTTCGTGGGGTGCCACCAAAACTGATCGATCTGATGTCTGAACTCTACTCTGGTACTGAGAGTGCTGTGAAGTGTGGTGGTACCATCTCTGACTTATTTCCAGTTGTTACTGGAGTTCGTCAGGGATGTGTACTTGCCCCCACACTTTTCAGCACTTGTAGGAACTGGATTCTAGGGAGGATGTCGGAGAGATCAAGTTGCGGTGCGTCATTTGGGAATGTCAAGATCTCGGACCTTGACTTTGCAGATGATGCAGTCATCTTTGCGGAGACTTTAGACATCCTCTTGGGGGCCCTTGAGGTGCTGAATGAGGAGTCGGAGCCATTGGGATTACGGGTTTCTTGGGTCAAAACTAAGATCCAGGCTTTCGGTGACATCTTGGATGCTGCTGTCCTGTCTGTGTCTGTTTGTGGTGAGGATGTTGAGGTCGTGGAGAGATTCACTTACCTTGGCAGTGATATTCATGTCTCTGCTGGCTGCGAGTCAGAGGTCAATAGACGTCTGGGTCGGGCCTGGGGAGTCATGGATTCACTGGATCATGGGGTGTGGCGCTGCAGGTACCTGTGCGGGAGGACGAAAGTCTGAGTCTTCAGGTCCTTGGTACTTCCAGTCTTGCTCTATGGGTGCGAGACTTGGACTCTGACCAAGGATCTGAGACGGAGACTTAATTCCTTTGGTACCAGATCTCTTCGGAGAATCCTTGGCTATCGCTGGTCGGATTTTGTGTCCAACGAGCAGTTGCTGAGAGAGACTCGGATGAGATTTGTTACCTGCATAGTCCGTGAGCATCAGTTGCGGCTGTATGGACATGTGGCTCGTTTTCCTGACTCTGATCCTGCTCACCAGATTCTCTCAGCGAGGGAGTCTCATGAGTGGAGGAGGCCAGTGGGTCGACCACGTGCCTCATGGTTGCAACAGGTTGACCATCATCTCAAGGAGATGGGGATGGGCCTGGCATCTGCCTGGGGGATGGCCAGACGGAGGCCCCTGCAGTACCGGCGGAAAGTGGACGCAGGGACGTGCTGTTCTGGCACATGCTCCCATACCTGACCTGACCTGGTTTTCATCAATGATCTGTCTGACTCTGGAGAATCCTCTTTATCTCTTTTTTGATGACTCCACCCTCTGCCGGACCATCTGTCATCCCTCAGACCGGCAAGCAGCAGCTTCTTTGCTCTTTGCAGATCTGGATAAAATCACAAACTGGTCCAACACGTGGAACATGTCTTTAAATCCTGACAAATCTCACACTCTCACTATGTCTCTCCAAAAGGAGCGTTTGGACCCCCTCCCCTCCCCCCCCAATCTACTTTCTCAACAATTCTCTGGAAGAAGTCCTTTCATTCAAGCTTCTGGGTCTCACTATCTGGAAAAATCTTTCCTGGGAAAGCCACATTTCCAACCTGGCCTCCAAAGCCAGTCGCTGAAAGGGAATCCTCCATTGTGCAAAGTCCATGCTCGGCCCACCTGAGCTCCTGACCACATACAAAGCTTTCGTCTGCGGACTCATGGAGTATTGCTCTCCCCTCTGGGCTGGTGCTCCTGCCTCTCACCTTTCGTGGCTTCACGCTGTGGAAACCAAGGCATTTAGGATAATTTTTTATCTCCTGCGGTGAGGCTGAGTCTTTGGGCCTCTCACTCTCTCACCGCAGGCAGGTCAGTGGTCTTTCGGTCTTCTACCTTCTTCTCTCTAGTCTCACCCCCCCCCCCCCACGCTGTCTGAGTCCCCCACCCCCATATTTTTGTTGGGCACGCAAGGTCTGCCAGCATCCCCCTTCTGGTAAAACTACCAAAATCACGAATCACTGCTCACCTTCACTGTTTCATTTCTCTTTTTTCATGCCTTGGGAATAAACTCCCACACTCTCTTCAATCCCATTCTTCCCTCCAGACCTTCAAAACAGCTGTTCACCACCACCTCTTATCTTCCCCCATCCAAAGCCACGATCTTTTCTACCCCTGTTAATCCACCCAAACTCCACCTTCTTCAAATTCCCTCCTTTTATGAAATTGGCGGTTGGCGCTGGTCAATGTGCCTGCTCCATGGTGTGCCACGTGGCCCGAGCGATCCGGCCGCACAGCATGTTTCTGCCTGGTAGTAGCTGCATCGAGCCGGAGGTGCGGGAGGATGTCTGCCATCCGCGGGAAATATTTGTTGCCATCGTGGTGAGTGAAGACCATTGGTAAGATGGTGTTGCTTTGAAGGGATGCGGTTCCCAGAACTGCAAAATCAAACAATACACACACACACACACACACACACACACACACACACACACACACACACACACACACACACACACACACACACACACACACACACACACACACACACACACACACACACACACACATATATTGTTCCGAATTTGGGAATTCGATCCACACAACATTCAGGTTCCTTTAGTCAGTTATGTCGATAAGTGTTTGTTCCCGAGATAGTTTACCTTCCATTGTTTAATGGGCAGAAATCGATTAAGTGCGCTGTGCGATTAAATTTAATAGTTAGGGAGCGATCACAAAACAATGGAGACGCCCCTTCAACCTCTTCTGCGAAGAGGAAGAAGAGCCCTCCTGTCCTGAATCACGGGACGTAAACTCCCTCTCGCCCGCGGTTGTGTGGGCACGGGGGGATGAGTCATGCCGGAAGTGGGGGAAGGGCGAAGGAGAATAAGGAAGAGATCCTCAGTTGGTTCAGGTGGCTTGTGCAGTCGAGCTTCGGGTTCTGCTTGGCTTGGGTTAGGGAGGAGGCTTTTTGAAGGCTTTCTGCTTCAGCTTGGCTTTTAGCAGGCCTTTGGGTTCTGCTTGGCGAGGGTTGAGACTTTTGGTTCAGTGAGCTTCGGTTCTACTTGGCGAGGTGGAGGCTTTTTGGAGAGCTTTTTGCTTCGGCTTGACTTTTCAGCAGAACTTCGCATTCTGCTTGGCTCGGTTCACTTTTTGGGCTCTGGCTTGGTTTGTCGAAGAGAGTTGAGCTGGTTGCTCGGCTCGGAGTTCTTGGTTCGTGTTGAGAGAGGCTTTGTTCATCGGAAGAGAGTTGGGCTGGTTGCTCGGCTGGCTCTTCTTGGTTCATGGAGCTCTTTGTTCTCCGCTTGGTTCCCGGCTTGGTGTGACTCATCGGCCTCATCTTGGAGGTGGTTCTTCGAGATAGCGACGCAACGACGGGAAGGATCGGCGCCTCGTCTCACCAGCACGTGTTCGGAAGCGTGAGAGGATTCGCTGGAGCTCGGGAAGGATCACGGCTCACAGCGATTGGATCCAGCTCGCTCTCGCTGGAGCCCGGGTCCGAACAGCTTGAAGACCACACGAGGTGGAGAGGTTTGAGATAGGTTCTGGCTTTCAGCTCATCTGTCCTCCAAGCTGGAGTCCGTTATTAAAGGCATCAGCCACCATTTATTGGGTGGGTGGGTGGGTGTGTGTGTGTGTGTGTGTGTGTGTGTGTGTGTGTGTGTGTGTGTGTGTGTGTGTGTGTGTGTGTGTGCGCGCGTGCGTGTGTGTGTGTGTGTGTGTGTGTGTGTGTGTGTGCGTGTGTGTGTGTGTGTGTGTGTGTGTGCGCGCGTGCGTGTGTGTGCGTGTGTGTGTGTGCGCGTGTGCGTGTGTGTGTGCGCGCGTGTGTGCGCGCGTGTGTGCGCGCGCGTGCGCGCGTGTGTCCGTGGGCCCGTCTAAGAAGTAGGAAACTGGTAAGTGCTTTGTGTGCTGTAAATGATTGTATTGCATTTCGTATAGTCGGTATAGTTCTGCTCTTACGTGCTTCCCTGGTTCCCCATTATTATTAGTAAATACCCCAATTGTTAAATGTTTTCAGCTCGTCGTGTCTATTCTTTCATTGACTGAGCATTTCGTGTGTTGGGAGTTAGAAAGCCGTTGGTTTGCCGTAATAGGGGGACATTCGGACCGACGGTTCTCGGCGATTAAGGCGCTCGTAATCGCGCACGGGACAGGCTCGCTTAAGCGGCTTGTTTCGTACGAGTTCCGTCGAGGGTGAAATACCCCGTCAGTTGGATCACGTGGGTATTTAGGTAAATTGAAGTTGGCAATCGACCCTACCTCACGTGGTCCGCCCATTCGTGTATTTCGGTTCTTGCACAAGGACCAGTCAGCTTTGGAGTTATCCGGGCGGCGATCTATATTCCGGGCGATCGGTCGGGCCGACAAGACTTGCAGCTCCGTCAGAGCGGTCGGCTCGCGGCCGACGCACCAGCACTGTAAATATATATATATATATATATATATATATATATATATATATATATATATATATATATATATATATATATATATATATATATATATATATATATATATGGAGAGATGAGTTTCATTTGTTGAATTCAGTTTTTTCATTTATTTTTCTTTGTTCTCATGAGTGATTTACATCTGCCCACACAGCAAAAACGTTTTTTCCCCCATGTATGTTGTTGATTATGGTTTGGTCTTGTTGTTGGGTCAGGACCACATTCACAACTGTGGTTGTAAATGTATGACTGCAATCATCACAAGGCAAAGGAAAAATATTTTTTCCAACATCCACTCAAAACAAACAAAAAAGGTCAAAAGAAAAACACCTTTCAAATTATTTTCAATATCTCTGAGAGTTTTTTCCCTCTGAATTTGCCCTTCAACCTGTCCTTGTGACAATTTGATGTGCCTTGGTTTCCTGGCAGAAGTTTTTTTTTTTTTTAAGTTGGCAGGGAGGAAAGAAAGCAATGATCAGTGAACACAGACATCAATCCCATGCTCGTGGATCTGAAGGTGGTTCTTTTTGAAGCAGCTTTGTTGCTTGCTCACCAAGTTATTGCAGAAGTATTTTTTCCCATCTCTATTTCCATGTCGATGCTGCTCTCTTTTCATGCATTCACAGATCCAATCTGCTTGGATCCCATGTACCAGCGAATTGCTCCTGATTAATATTTAAAGCATCCTTTCTCCTTCCGGCGCACCATCTCTGCTATCTGTCAGAAACAAAAGGTCAAACATTAAAATCCTAAATCACCAAGACCTTCACTACTGTTAGGGCAAAATTTTCTAGAAATCGTTGTGTGTATTCCTATGAGAGAATTGGTCTTGAGGCAATGGTGATTAAGATTCCAACTGCAGTTAGAGAAGAGATTCTGCGACCCTTGGAAACATCCTACACATTTTGATTGGTGAAAAGAAATATGTAATACATTTTGATTCGTAAAACTATATATCCTATACATTTTTATTGACACCTGGTGTTCACTTAGTGGTGAAGATGGCTGACTTGGGACCTTTTGATCTCGAGTTCAAGTCTCTGTTGGCAGTTGAATTTATTCCAGGTGGGGTTGACCCAGCTTGTAGTTTTTTTTCTGAGCTTGCCAAAATGAGTACCAGTGTATTGGGGTCATAACCATTGAGGATAACTTATGGTGAACTGCCCAGGACTTCACTCCTAGCCAATGAAACTACCTCAGCAGCCCTTTGTTCCTTTATGACATGAAAGGAATGGTATTGTTATTATTACATTTTGATTGGTGAAAATAAATATTGCTTTCACTGTCTGGCATATGGACAATATTAATATATGGTAATTGAAGCCTGCATCCATTCACTTTTGCTTCTGCTGTCATACCTCCGCCACCGAAGGTTAAGGTTATGTTTTCACCCCTTTCTGTTTGCTTGTCTGTTTGTGTACAGGATATCTCAAAAAATTGTGCACGGATCCAGATTAAATTTTGTGGACAGGTTGGCTGTGTGACAAGGACGAACTGATTACATTTTGGTGAAGATCCGGATCCGGATCCGGATCCGACTACTAGAATTCTTAACGTGATTTTTCACTATTGAGAGATACGGCCAAAATTGATATATAGCCCGATATCTCAAAACGTTATGGACGGATTCACATGAAACTTGGTGGACAGGTTGAGGGTGACAAGGAAGAACTGATTCAATTTTGGTGAATATCTGGATCCAGATCCCACTACTAGAATTTTTTAAGTGATTCTTCACCATTGAGAAATAGGGCTCAAAAACGATATAGAGCATATCTCAAAAATGCATTGGGCCAGATATGTTTTCGTGGATCAAGCATTACAAGGCGGAATTATGCATTTTGCCGAGTGCCCTTCTCGTTAAATATGGGATAGACATGATAAAAGTTGTGGTGTGATTTAGTGATTTTATAAGTGCATTAAAGTGTCATCGATCCAAGTCCTTCATGAAACTATCACAGACAAGGTATGGGGTTTTTGCCTCCATCTTGAACAGAAACTAACACGAACTGTATACTTTATTCATTTAAAAAGAGGCGACAACATGTGACCCCTTTCTTGTTATTCTGATGTCATTCTAAAAGTCACAGCTGGCTTTGAGATGCAGCTCTGAAATTGGCAGAAAAAAAGGAAGAAAGAAACAAACCAAAATGGTGGTTTATTCCTGCCTTAGGTCTAAGAAACTCTGTGGTACCATTATATATTGGGGGCACTAATTATTACTACCCCCAAGATAATCCACGGGCCCAGGCCAGAAATTCCACTTGTCGGTAACATCTAACGAAACCAATCCTAGTTATGATTTTTGAATTGGTGTATATATATATATATAGATCATATTTTGATGTGATAACCATTGCAGACTGGCAGTTTTTGGTAGTTATCATCTCTGGAATATACCCAGGAATGATGTTGTCCCAAGCCAGGGTAGTGAACACACTTGGGTAGATATTCCCCGGCAAAGCTACAGCACTTTCCAACAGTGCCAGCTTCTGTAGACACAGGGCTGTGTCGATCTCCTCGACCTTCGAGTATGAAGTGCTGTGGCCAAGCCGGTTCAGTGTACAAATCAGTTCTACGCTCACCGTCAAGGACTTCACAGCAAACAGTAGGAGGATGTGCTTCGCTGGAATGTTCTTGCCGCCAGAAACGGCATAGACCAAGTCCTGGCCAAAGGAGCTGACATGTCACTTGACCCTTTGTGATGGATCTGTGCACTCCTTTTCTCCTGTCAGCATTGTTTTCAGGAGCTTGGTCACAGATTCAGAGATGCTGCCATCACTGTGCTCCACATCTGGTGGCCATATTTGAGTGACATCTTGCTTCTTGATGTCGTCTCTCATCTTCAATGCTGCTTTGGTTATGACATTTCCAGTGTTGGCAAAGGTCACATTGTGTAACTCCACCTTCAAGGCATATGTCACTTTGGCAAGCTCACTCATCGAAAGGCTGTCTGGATAAAGAAGAACTTTTCCGTTGCTGTCCGGAAATATGTGCAGCGCTCCCGCAAACTCAGCTTCAAGCTTACGACGAAGGTGTTTCTTCGTTGAATCTTCGACTTGACTGATACCACAGGAGTTCATGCATGTCACCAGTTTGGAAGTTAGATCTCTCAAGGGTAACACTTCCGGGTTGGGGAAGAGTTCATTTCTAATGTACCTGAAGAGTTCACTGTAGGAGTGCTTCTCTGCTGCCTCATCCTGTCGAGCTTGAATGTCTTCGCCTTGTTCCTCACCTTCTATGTTACCGCTGGTGGAATGATCCTTTGTGTACGGAAGGTAGCAAGACTTGTGGTAATGGCCCTCTGCTCCCTCCTGGGAGTGTCTTTTGCGGTTTTGCCCCTGGGATCTTCTCTGGCAATGATAGAGTCAAGAAGTTTCTTCATGGTGAAAATGCTGCGGCACTTGCGATGGTACTTTACTGGTGGGATTTCTCCCTCGGGTAAGTATTTGGCCATGTTCAGAATAGGGGCATGCTTTCGTATCTCAGCAGAGTTCTCCAAGACTCAATGTTTTGTGCTGACACCAATTTTGCGTCTGCCTCCTCACCGGAACAGTGGATTGCACAGTCCATGCGTGCATGGTTCCGTGGCAACCTGGCGCGTTCTTCTTCACCAGTGCACTCCATTGTCAATCAGACGCAGTCACTGCAATATACAACAAGAAAGTCGGATACACTTATGACATTATAAAATACATTTACATACTTTCCAGTGTGCACAACCTGAAACATTTCTGGTGGGGCGAAAGATTATATCAAGTTTGAGCTACATTGTAATTTTCATATATTCAGCCGCAATTTGCATTTCGGGGATAGGGGAAGGAAAAAGTCTACAACTTTGTTGAAACCAGCTGGATGGTCCTCCTTTGTGCTTCCCTACAAACCAGGTACATATGGGTAGCTGATCCATTAGGACTGTGGCACTAATATGGGACACACAACATTCCATAAATAATGATGATAATAAATCCGCAAAATTTCACAAAATCTATTATGCAAATCAGCTGTAATTTGAATACCAAACTAAAGCATGTGCCTCAAGATGGGAAGTATGCTTGTTGTAAGTGTGCAGATAACAAATCTGGATATCCTGAGCTGTTATTGAATGATATTACCTTCATGGGATGTGTCAATAGTCCATTGTGTGATTTTCCCCCAAAACGTCAATATCTCAGAATGGTAAAATGGTAAAAATGCAAAATACATACACTAAGCTGCTCTTCTGGAACGGTTATCACTTATTGAAATAATCATATAGTCCCTACCAATAACTTAGTAGCCCTAAAGTTTGGTTTCCCAAATGGTACCGATATATGCCTGGGCCCATGGACTAAAAGTAATTGTAGAAACAAATGCTACAACAGGTACCAACCTTCCCCTAACCTGTACGGGGCAGCTTCATAAAGCCTTGATGGAAAGGTTCCCTGTGTATGTCTTACATGTGTTGTGGGTTGAAAGTGTAAACATTTGATACTGCACAATGTATTTCGGTAAAATTATAAGGCTCAAGTAATTGCATGCTTTGTGGGGAAGAGTACAACAGCTTCACTCTCAGTGGGTAATAGCCAAATACATACATGATATGTAAATTAGCTACCCAGCCTCGTCAGGAATGTTTCTAAATTTATGTGTGTAGTTTTCAATAAATTGGTTTCTTTTTCGCTCACCTGGAAAGTAGTTCCTGGGAGCTTACGGGATGGCTTGTCGTCCATCTGTTCATCCGTAAACTTTTGCAACTTCTTCTCTAAAACTACACAAACAATTCAGATGAACCTTGATCACAACCTTCATCACCTGTGATGTACCAAACTTTGTTCATGGCATTAAAAAAAAATCAGGGTCTGAGGGGGTCTATGGAGGGTGTCTTTGGGGGCATTGCCCCCCAAAGAGGTATTTGCTTTCTTCTCAGAAACTACACACACAATTCCGATGAAACTTGACCAAAACTTTCATCATGTGAGGTAACAAAGTTTGTTCAAGGTATAAAAAAATTGTGGCCATACCATTGGTTCATTGGTACATTTTTCTGATTCCGTCCCACGTTGACTTCCCCCTCAATATCATTATTCTACCAGGTGAGTGCCCAGGGGTATTGCCCCTATTTTTACAATCCTGGAATTCCTTTAACTGGTGAAACATTCACATTATAGTTTGAGAGGCTCAATAGTATGAAGTAAAATTAGTGACAGCAACTGCGAGGAAGGGTAATTCATGTGAATTATTCACTCGTGATATCTGAGACGGTAAAATGGACTTATTGTTCTGTGTCACCCTGGTATTTGTGGCTACTTTACTGATAATTGTGCTCTGCTCAGTGGTTTGGAAACTCACAATAATGATAGACATAAAAAAAAAAGAAGAATACATTACAATATGATGAAAAAAGATTTGTTTACCTGCAAAAAAATGATGCTTGTGGACTCGATAGAGATTGAGGTGAAGAAGCCGTTATGGAAAATGGCAATGGATAGATATCTCGGGAGGGAATTACTCCATGATGGTTGCCTGTACCAACCAAAACTTATTTCTGTCCAATAAACAAGTCATCCCTTTTTCTTTTTGCACTTTCATCCCATCCCGTTTTTGAGGACTGCAGTTGCATTGGGCTAAAATAAATGATGAAATTCTTAGTTATTAGAGCAGTTTCCATATTGCTTGCAACGACACACTTAACACATTAGCAACACAAAATGCACATTTTCTAATCACTAACCAATTTGGGATGGAGACGACAAGACAAAAAACCCCTGACCTGTCTGTAATCAAATACAGTACAATACATTTTCTTATGCATATCAGGAAAATTATTATTGAAAGTAAACTGCCTTCAAAAATACTTTTACTGTGGGAAGGGCATTTCATCTCTTCTCATTATTCACAGTGCAGGAACTTAACAAAAATGTAATTGTGCAATTCAATGCACAACAAATCTGTCACAAGATCACCAACTTAGATTTATGTTTCCAGCAACGAAGTTATTTCATCCAAAAGGCTACACAAGCAGTATGTGTGGTAATGGCAAAAAATGCTCCCTGTAGGGGCAGAAAGGGGGAGGGAGTGGGGCAGCACTTGTAAATTGAAATTAAAATTGACATCCTTATCAGGGAGAGATTATGGTTGGGAGTAATTGCTGAAAAGGAATTTAAGGTGATGTGGGGAGGGAGGTGGGAGTAAAGGGGGGCAGTGTTGGTAGGGGGGGTGGAGGTGGGGTCGGGTGGAAGCAGCAATAAAGTTAAGAACATTTTTTTTGACAAACATGCAAATAAATTCAAACTAATAAGCAAGGTTAAAAAGCTTAAAACTATTATATAATGCGAACCGTGGTGGCTGTCCATGCGTTTGTGCATTTGTCTGTCTCCTGTTTCCAGCGGCCACTTCCCACGCTGCATTTGAAAAGTTGAACAATCAAACCAAAGAAGAGCATGACACCAAACGAGATACATTTCAGATGTGTAAATACAACATGGGATCGCAGTTTGTTTAACAGTGCGTTAAGATATGACCTGAGGAATATCACAAAGTTGAACAAACCATATCAGCGTTGTTAATAACAATAGGCTAAACTGAAAGTCTTTGAACAAAGGTTACAGTGAAAGGCAATCATTTAATGAAAGAAAAACCTCAATTTCGCATTGTGACCTAAAAAATAGTTTCATAATAAACTTCGAAGAGGTCCAAAATAAACTTTTTTTATATATATAGAGGTTTGCTCTAAGTTGAGAAGGTTGGTGTTTCAAAACCCAGTCAAGTCATTAATTTTATCATTGACTTTAAAAATGGTGCAAATTGCTTCCTTGCTTGATGTTCAGCATTTCAAAGGGTAAGAGCACGGGCAATCCCCATAGGTTTGCATCGATGGGGACAAGGGAATTCCTCCCGAGGAAATTCCCTGCTGAGTGCAGTGAGAAAAGTGGCACCATTGCTGTGACATCGCTGGTATCCAGAGTATCTCAGGAAGTGACAGCACGTCCCCAAAACTCAGTGGCTGTGTTTGACTCATCTAATAGTCCTGAGTTGTGTCTCCTCTATGTTTGTGTGTTTGGGAGATGTATTAGTGGCCTTATATCTTGTTTTGTATTAAAAAATGAGCATTATATCTTGCATTAAAAACAAAAATACATATGTATTTTTAAAATGGCTGACTGCTGATCACAACAACTGCTGAAGACTATTGGCAGTGACGATTCATCATGTCATTTGCCAATATTAATTGCCAGCAACAGTTTGTCGATGATTGATGGTGTCGGTTTAAAAAAAATTGATTCGTATACAAGGTCAAGGAGCGTGGAAGAGCGAGAACACTGAACGGATCAGCACAAAAGGAACAGCAGAAAGAGGGGGGGGGATGCCAACAGCATGGTTGATGGTAAAAGAGAGGGAGACTTGGACAATTAAGGGAAGTGGAAAAGAAAGAGGGAGTAGACGAGGATAAATGGGTGTACACTGGACAAGATGGATGCAGAAGCAGACTCATAGGAAGGAAAAACTGGAAATTTGGAAGAAAGTGGGCTTAGTGATGGGGAGGTTGACGGTGGTAGAAAAGAGCTTGGTTTTGGATAGGGGACGATCTGAGATGATGGAGAACAGTTGTCTTGAAGACCTGGAGGGAAGAATGAGATTGAAGAGAATGTGGAAACTCATTCCACAGGTGGGAAAAAGAGGAACACATGAGTGGAGGTGAGCAGTGATTCCAGATTTTGGGAGTTTCACAAGAAAGGGGTTGATGGTGGACTGTGAGCACCTTACAGAAACCTGGAGGGAGAAACATGGAAAAAGCAGAAGGTACCAGACCAGAAAGGGGGCAGTGGAAGACAGAGACACTACCGACCTGTCTGTGATGGGAAAGTGATAGGTCCAGAGACTCAGCTTCAACGTAGGGGATTCCAATGATCTTGAAGGTCTTGGTTTCCATGGCATCAAGCTGAGCAAGATGTGAGGCATTGAAAGCCAGCCCAGAATGGTGAGCAGTGTTCCATAAAGCTGCAGATGAAGGCTTTGTCGGTGGATAGCAGTTCAGGTTTGCCAAGGTAGGACTTTGTATGACAGAGGATGCCCAGTCGGCAGCTGGCTTTGGAGGCCATCTTTGAAATGACGTTTTCCCAAGAAATATCATGGCTGATAGTGAAATCCAGGAGTTTGAGTGACTGAATTTCATGAAGAGGATTGGTAAGAAAGTGGATGGGACGGTTTGTCACATGGTCCTTTCAGAGTGAAAGAGGGAGAGTGAGAGTGTGACATTTGTCAGAATTGAAAGACATATCCCAAGTGTTTGACCATCTTGTGATATTGTATAAAGGTCTGAAGAGAGGGAAGAGGCGGCTGTCTGCCTATCAGGGATAACGCATGTCGTAACAGAGGGTGGAGTCATCAGCAAATAGATAAATGGGATTTCCAGAGAGTCAGAGAGATCATTGATAAAGATCAGGAATATGATTGGACCCAGAACATTGCCTTGGGCCACTCCAGCCTGAACAGGGGGAGGAGATGAAAGGATTCCTTTGAGAGCGAAACATTGACTATGGGAGTAGAGGAAGTCAGTTGCCATTATGAATTTCCAGCAACAGTTTATGTGGATGATTGATGCGACCAGTTGTTTGAAATAGCTGTTGTTGGTTGGATGATGTAAGCGGGAGCTGGAGACGTTTGCCAGCAACGGTTGACAGAAACACTCGATTGTAATGGAATTCCTTACTACCATGAATAATCAACATCAGAATCTTTGAAATCTATTATTCAATTTGATGGGTGTTTGGATTGTCTTCTTGACTCTGCACATCAGATTTCATCAAAAACTAGAATGGTACTCGTTAGAGCACATACCTCCAACAGGATGAACAGTTTAAGTTTTATAGCCCACTGATAGGTGGGATCTGCATCTGGATTGACCAAAATCTAATCGGCTTGTTCTTGTCACCTTTCCAACTCGTCCACCAAGTTTTCTCACAACCAATCCTCAACTTTTTGAGACATTGTGCGATATATTGTTCATGGCCCTATTTCTCCATGGTGAAGAATTGCTTAAAAATTTTTTTAAAAAGTATCTGATCTGGATCCGGATATTCACTGCAACTGAATAGAATAAATTCGGACTTGTCACACACCTATCCTGTCTACCAGGTTTCGTCCGAATCTGTCTATAAATTCTTCAGATATCCTGCTCACAGCCAAACCAACAGAAAATAAAAAAACAGGGGTGAACACGTAACCACTGTCTACCTTCGGTGGCGGAGGTAACAACCCCCTATCATATGGTCTGCCCAACATCTATAGAAAATGCTGCAAGACGTTTCCTACTTATGGAATTGCTACCTGCCCTTTTGTGGGTAAACAATCGCATGGTTGCATGCCAAACTTCTAATTAATTGTTCTTGGTGGCCCTTGGATGTGAATTTCATTTGAACATTTTAATTCCAAAAGGTCCGTCATTGAGCTGGCATTCTGAATGGGATGTGAAAGCTTCTGCCACGACTGATTGAACCCTCATCAGATGAGTATTCTGTTTTGGATGGAAAGGTTTCTATTAGTTTATTTCCAGATGTTTAAAAGCGGGAGCCTGCTGTTTTGCACGTCTTCATAAGTGTGGCACTGCCATGCAGTTTGTACAGAAGACGGTAATATTGCCTATGGCCTAATGAGAATGAACGCAAGCTCTAAGAATTGTAGTGCACACTATAAAACGTCTCAGGCCTAAAATTATGTTACCTTATGGAATCTCAAGAACCTAAAACCTTGCAGGCACACTTCACTTGCACCCATATAGTGCACTTGGCCCCGAATAATAACACTCAGCACGAGGAATGCTTCCAGTCACTCCAGAACTTGCTCTGAGTCACAGCTCAGAGCCCTCGTGCATCGATGCGAGTGTGTTTATTTCCTTGTTTGATTCAATTTCATGCAGGATGAAAAGCTCATTCCGTGCATCGGGTCTGGAATTGCATGTCAAAGTGTAAAACGTGTTAATACAATGGAAGGTAATTTGGCCAGAACACATGTTGCCATTGGCTGTTTGAATCTCCATTGCCATTGAATCCATTAATTGTGTCATCTGTTCTTTGCATCAAATCGTTGATGTTCGCCTTGTGTCGTCTGTATGTCCAGCCAAGTAATTACTGCATATAATGTAGCAAACAGCAGGGTGGACTATATCTTGCCTTAGTGATGTTTGCAAAACAAATCGATGTGGTATCGATTCTGTAATAGAGTAAATAACATCTATTGATATTGCATTTTGTGCTGTGCCTCCAGGAGGGATGAGCACAGTTTTGTAAAATGAATGGTAGCTGTTGATGGTCAATGATGCAATGCTCTTCCATTGCAATGTTCCTTGGTCTGTATGACATCCATAGAGTGTTGTACAAGTGAAGTCTTTATCATATTTCTCAAAGCAGTCATACACTTGAGAATCCAGATGGTTCAATGTACAGTACGTATATAATGATATCGGCATCAAGAAACAGCTCATCATTTGGAATACATGAGCATCATAATGAGCGTGACCCAGTTGGTCCCTGCCCTTAGATGCTCCCTGGATTCCATTCAGCTTTGCAATGGAATGTGAGGTCCAAAATCATGCCAGTTGACTGTTCCCTAAACCATTGCTCCACCTCCAACGACCTCACGTGTTGGCATAATGGATTTGGGGTCCAATGATTTATGATGTTTTCACCAAACTTGAAGCCTTCAATTTGTTCGATACTGAGATTTGTTGGACCGCATGATTTCTTTTCCATTGGTCCAGGGCCGTCTCAGTGTTTACAGCACCACCGAAAGTGGCATATTTGTTTTTTATATCTTTTTTCCAAACTCTTCGGGGGTTTGAGGGGTCTTTTGAAATGATACAGTACGATGATGGATGTTTTCTGTGGGCTCGGAATGAATGTAACACGGCGACACCTTCAAAAACATGATGATGCTGCAACAACGACTCATTTCTGAACCGTGTGAGCTAACAGGCTCGAGACAGTTGTTCAGCTCTTCGGGCATGGCACACCTATTAAAACACCCTTCGCAACTTGTTAGCTCTCACGGAGGCTCCGGCACTACCTGCCGGTGGAAAAGTAGAATAATAGTTTTGATTCGATTTGTCTAAAATAAGTGTTTGAATGGAATTATTGCTTTGTGAATGAGAAGAACATCATCCATCTCCTTTAGAACTGTATGCTGTGTCGACATGTCTGTGATTACGTGGAATATATATGTCCGGTTGCAAAATGGCAAAAATGATGCTGGTCAGGTATATTACAAATAACTGTGTAGTTCAGGTGACAGTCATTGCTCTATGTCCCGAAGTGCCAGGATGTTTCAGTTTCTTGGACTACACAGTCACGTGAACAATATTTTGACCCTTATATCTTGAGGGGTCAGGTGGTGGTCATGAATCAGTGAAAGATTTGATGAAAACTGATGTCTGAACGCCACACCACCTGTCGGGCGAAACAAGTTGATTTCAATGAAGGATCAATTGTTGGTCTACTTTGATGGGCTGGTGTTCAGGGATTTGTTTGTAAGCTCCAGCGGACATGTGTGGCTGTCTTGCACGAAGAGATAGTGGCTGTTATTTAAGCTGTGGGGAAGTGTGAATGATGAGCATAACCATGCTGCATAACAAATAGGACGTGAAGCTTTCCTCTCTGATGACATTGTCCTGCCCATGATTATTGAAATTCCATCTGCTGTTGTTTTGTGTGTGCAAAGGTGAACATAGTACTGTACACAATATTATTCCTCGATGATTCGACTTGACACTTGTTCACTCAAGTATCATTGTCACCATGCGTCGTGGCTCTCGTGTAATTGTCAAAATCTCTGGACGAGAGTGCGGCATTTAAAAACTACATGTAAAAACCAGATCTGGATTTATAATTTCTTGCTTACACGGTATCCATCTCAGTTGGATGTCCCTGCATATGAATAGCCAGTGAAATATTTGTGCCTCTTGCAATGAAATGGACACAGTAATGTGGATGGTTTTAGTTCACTTTCCGTTACTATTCATTATTATTATTATTATTATTATTATTATTATTATTATTATTATTATTATTAGCAGAGTACTCACTAACGGGCGATCTTGTTCCAAGCGTGCAACACGTTCTTCTGACACATCCGTTTATCTGGGAGGTGTATAGGCAACAGAACGCTGCCTCAATTGCTCCTGAAAAAAACCCCAAAAATCATGCTTACTGCTTATGTGCATACCTAGGACCAAATAAAAGAAAATACCAGTTGATCATCTGGATGTTTTAATAAAAAGAAAGGTGGAGGCCCTTTCTATTTGTTATGTTTAAAAAAAACAACATTTCAAAATGGCCGTCGGCTTTTCTTTCCCAACAAATCATGACCTGACACACCAGTTTTTTTTGTTTTTTTTTACCTCGCTGCCCCCCCCCCCACCCCGCACCCCTTCAAAATATAGACATGAATATGTCCCAGCCAAGTCAATTTTGTATCCCCAAACAAATATGATGTAGGTCATATATCTGACACATCATGTACACACTCACTCAGCATATTAAAAATACAGTCCATAGTTCTAAACAAATACAGTATATGATAAATGTGTGGCAAAATACAAAAAATGTATCTGCATTTTAATATGCATGAAGTGCACATTAAAACGATTGGCTATGCATCCTTCTACAGTAAATATTTAATACACAGATTTACATACATGGGATGTGGACTCACCAGCACTCCCTCGGGCCTCGTCCAAGTCCCCACTCACAAAATAGTGAGAACATCACATAGCAAGCATCACCCATCAAGAACGATTCCCACCTACCACAGCTTCAGGACTCTAAGTTCCCATCTCACAGATCTCTTCATGTGCTGCCTTGTTGGTTGCTAGTTGCATCATTGCTTCGGGGGGGGGGGGCAGCTGTGCTACTGATGCAGTGCCCCTATTACCAATATACTGATGCTCATTTCACTGACCACAGAAGGATGACAGGTGGAGTCAACCCCCAACCCCCTGGTGTGAATTCAGCAGCCAACAGGGCTTGAACTCAGGACCCTAGGATCCCAAACCACCACCATAACCATTAAGCCAATCTGGGATCCCAAGCCACTACCCTAACCATTAAGCCAATCTGGGATCCCAAGCCACCACCCAAACCACTAAGCCAATCTGGGATCCCAAGCAACCACCCTGACCACTAAGCCAATCTTGGATTCCAAACCACCACCCTAACCATTAAACCAATCTAGGATCCCAAGCCACCACCCTAACCAATAAGCCAATCTTGGATTCCAAACCACCACCCTAACCACTAAGCCAATCTAGGATCCCAAGCAACCACCTGAACCACTAAGCCAATCTTGGATTCCAAGCCACCACCCTAACCACTAAGTCAATGCCAGGCTGTAATCAATCAGATGAAAACCATCTTCAAAAATGAAGCTTCAATCATGAAAATGATTCGTCGTGTTCACGCAATTGGACTACATTCTACATTGGTCACACAATTTGCTAGTTTGAAAAACGAGTCGTATTTCGCGTCATTTTAATCGGAACTGTGCACTGAATTTTACTGCAGCGACTGCCATGGAACTTACATATGCAGACATGTACACACATCAATATTGTTCGTATATCACGCAAGGAAACAGAAAGCGACAGTGAACGAAAGGCAGCAGTGCAGCTCTCCACGCTGCGGCTCAGTGGAAGCCATAAAAACTCAATATCGACATTGGGGAAATGATCGATTCAAAGAATTGTGCAAGAGTCGTTCATGAAGATATGGATTTTTAAGTAGTGCAAGCCGCTTCAATATTTGGAATGTCCTTCATTCCTTCCGTCCATCAAAAATGAAGAACCTTTATAAACCCATCGTGTTTTGTTCGTTTCTAGTTTGTTGTTGTTTCGTTTTTCTTGTGTTGTTTAGTTTTTAGCTCATCTGGAATGTAGTTCTGTGGGAACTTATGGGATAGTGTTACGAATTTGGAAGCTTACTGCACTCAGCATTCAGGTCCCCGAAGCTCAGTTATTTCGATAAGTAAATGCGGATAGATAGCTCCCTTTCCCCTATGTCTAATGGGAATTAAGTGTGCATGCGCTGCAAAATTATTTTATAGATAGGATTTTTACACTTATAATAACAACAACACACCTTCACTTCGCTTCCTCAACCCGACGCCATAGCGTCCGCGGTGGGCGGAGTTCAAGGAGGGACCTTGCGGCGGCTCTCGACCAATCAGGGAGATGCGAGCAAGTTTGCCGTTGGTCGGCCAATGGGCGCAGAGCGAGCTCCAAGAGAAGCAGAGCCTTTTCGGGGGGCGGGGGATCGAGACGCCCCGACACGCCCCCCCCCAACCAATCATGGAGAGACGACCGATTTCCCCCGGCGAATGAGGGGTCCGGAGAAGTGAGACACGTCCCCCACCCCCCACGAGAAAGCGAGGGAAGAAAGAAGACGGGACGGCGTGGTCATCTGGCTTCTGGTCTCATCTTGTCGCTGGCTTCTGGTCTCGTCGCGTGCCGGAGGAGCGTGCAGGAGCCCGACGCTGCCCTCCGTAACCGGTGCTTGCAGCGGCATCGAGTTGCGGGTTCAAGTCCCGCTGAGCCGGATCGTCAAGGGCCGCACGAGGTGGGAAGGTCCAAGATAGCTCTGGTTTCCAGCTCATCTTCCCTCGAGCTGGGAAGCTTCAATAAAGACCATTGGGGTCCATCTCCTTTTGGGTATTTGTGTGTGCGTGTGTGTGTGTCCTTGGACCCAGTCTATAAGTAGCAATTGTTTAAGTGCTTGTACATTGACTGCATTTCTTATAGTCGGATAACTCTGCTCTTCTGTGTTCCCCTCCCTGCCTATTGTAAATAAATATCCATTTTGTTGAATGTTTCAGCTCGTTTTTGTGTTTCTTTCATTGGGTTAGCATGGTGCGTGTTGGAAAATTGGGAAGCAGCAAATTGTGCATTCGGTCCGGCGCGCCTCTGGTAACTCTGCTCGATTACGCCTGATCCGAGCCGTTACCACGACTCGGATCGGACAGAGTCGGCCAAGGGTGTGGTTTCCCTGGTAGTTGGCCGGCGTGAGTACTTTGGTAAATTGGAGTTCGACAAGTGGATCCTACCTCACGCCATCGAAGTATTGGCGACCACGGTGCTGGAAGGGACCCGTGCCTCTCGGAGTTCTCCGTGAAGCACGATCTACATTCCGGGTGTTCAGTGGAGCCGACTCTACCGCTCCACCTTGGGGTCGTGCTTGCCGCCGACGCCCGGCTCCACAACAATTGGTGTCAGAAGTGTGTTTCGAACCCCTCTGCCTCCATAGATAAATTCACGGGACACTGATCAGGGGTAGGGAGCAAACCCCCCCCCCCATTCCCCCAAATTGCGAGCAGTTCAAATTATTCTCAACACACAACATAGCGATGCAAGATGGGCTGAAGCAGGTGGGTTTAGAGGTAGATGTAGTGTTAGACGAATCCATGGTCCAGGACACCCCATGCAAGAAGATGTGCCCCCTCAACCAAACTCAGAGGTAGCAATTGGTGCGGGGGCAGTGGCGAGGTGATACGGTCGGGCCGAACGAGGTTGAGCGGGTGAGTGATGTGAACGGGTACACACGGAGCTTGGGGGGGGGGGGAATGGAAACCCCGGGATTTCTTCTGGTAACACGAATCCCCGATGTGATTGTCCCGGAATGTGTGGTGAAATGTGTGAGCAGTACGAGTGTCATGGCGTGCGTGAGTGCATGCGAGGAGTTGAAACACGGACGGATTCAGATGGGAGACGGGTATAGGAGGCCGAATGGGCCGCGAGTATTTCGGGAACCGCGCCAGTTTCACGGGACATCGCGTACGGGGCCCATTTCGCATTCAGCCAGCGGCCCTCGCGCGCACGTCTTCGTGGCGGAATCTGGCGTGGCAACGCTCTGCGTGGGATTCAATAAGGCCTCGTGGACGGCGAAAATGGCGGCGAGTGTTGTCTGAATTTGGAACGGACGGGTCCACATGCGAGTGCGTGTGCGAAGCTCCACATGCTGCATGCCACGTGTTCTGTTCGCGGAACGCGCGGAGCGGGTTTCCGGGACGATACGCTCGGGCTGACCTGCACGGGAACCCACGCAGGTTCGGTGTGCGAGTGACGTCATCGGCACGGACCTCGCGGCGCGAGTTATGGGCGAACGGCGCACGTTGTCCCACGTGGGGATTCCCTCAAAGGTGAGCGATTTGTAGGGTGATGTTAAGGCTGCACGTATCGCCCGACGGAAGGGACAAACGAGCGAGCTGTCGACCACCGCCATGGCGGTGGGATAAAAAAACCTCGCTCCAAGTACACGGCCCGGCAGAGTTGTGGCAAGCATCCTGTTTGGGCAAAGGAGAATTAGTTTAGCTTAGATAGGCCGGCCTCATGGGGGCATGAGCCGTCCTCCATGGGGCCCGTGGACTAGTTAGTGGGAATTTAGGTTAGATTTAGAATGGAAAATGCATTTTGGGAGACATGGACAGACATGGAATGTGTAGTGGCGATGTAGCTTAGCTACGTAGATTAAATGGAACGTGCATTAGGATAAGGGACGACGAGGGAGCACGAGATAGTTAGGGGAACATAGGTAGAGTGTTGGTGTAAATTTAGAAATGAAAAATGTGTGGTTAATGAGTATGGGTCAGCAGGCCCACAACAATAGTACCTCGTCTGCCCGTCAGTCGGTCTGTCCATCCGTCCAACAACAAATGCTTGCAACTTCTCAGAAATTACACGTGCAATTTTGATGAAACTTGACCACAACCATCAGCATCCATGATGTACCAAAGTTTTTATTCATGGCATTAAAAAATCAGGGTCTGAGGGTCTAGAGAGGGAGTTTAAGAGGGACTTTATGAGGGGTTTATGAGGGAAACTCCCCCCCCCCCCCCTTAAAGAGGTATTTGCTTTCTTCTCAGAAACGACACACAATTCCGATGAAACTTCATCACAACCTTCATCACCTATGATTTACCAAAGTTGGTTCATGACATTAGAAGAATCAGGCTCAAAGGGTATGTAAGGGGGATTCCCCCAGAATATATATTTGCTTTCTTCTCCAAAACTACACACACAAATTCGATGAAACTTGACCACCACCTTCATCACCCATGATGTACTAATGTTTCTTCACACCATTAAAAAGAATCTGGGTCTGAGGGGGTCTATAGGGGTGGGGGGGGGTTGGCTTGGCCCTCCCCAAGAAAAATGCATTTTCTTTCTTCTCTGAGGCCACACACACAATTTCGACGAAACTTGACCACAACCTTTATCATCAGTGACGTACCAATGTTTGTTCATGGCATTAAAAACAAAATCCATCGGTATTTACTTTCTTCTCCATTCTATATTTTGTGGGTCATCCATGCCGAGCAGTGGTTCCCTGGTTATCTTATCCAGCCGCAACCAGGTGAGCACCCAGGGGTATTGCCCCTATGATTTGTGTTATTGTTTCGTTTGCATTAAGACAGTAAGGTAACCACACCTGTTGGGAAAGCAACCCTCAGTCTACCATGGGGCTAATTTTTAAGCAATGCAGCTGCTTCACTGCACTGCTTCCTTCAGACACGGGTGCGATTTGTTTTTTTTCGGGATGTTGACAAAATAATATATAATTAAAAAAGGAGGCAGCTTCAAAAAAAAATGTTTGTTTAGCCGAATACAGAGTGGTTATATAGCTTGGATAATTCCAATTGCACCCCCAAAGGAAGAAAATGGCAAGATAAGGAGGAATTTTTTTTTTTTTCAAAACTTGATGGAATCAAACGAAACTTGCACATTCACAACTTCAGGGTGCCCTCATTAATCCCTGAAAGTGTCAGCTTCCTTGGTCAAATCGTCTCGGAGGAGTAGATGATACATACAGCACATACCATACATACATACATTCTGATAATTTCCCTCCATTATGTATATATTTCTTATCATTACATTTGCTCCACCAAGTCATTGATTAATGGTTATTGTGCACTATTGCATTTGGTCCATAGACGTCTACCTTGTGAATTGTTCTCGGCACAATGAATGTGTTGACATTATCAGCTATTGAAAAGCATCTTCTTCTGAAGTTGTTTGTCAGGGTTTTGGCATGCAGGTAGCTGCTCCCTGCTTGCCTTAGGGTCGTGAGCCGAGATGACTGATTGGTGGGGTCTGCAAACAAAAGAGACAATAATACAAGAGTGAATTTATTGCTTGAATAAAAAAAAACCCCAAAGGAATGTTATTTGTTGAAATGAAAGAAGTTGTTTGTTCATTTTTAAACTTTATGTTCTGTGACTTTTCTTGTACTTTTTTTGGAAGTTACACCACAATTATCTCAACGCTGATTGGGTAATTTGGACCACATCGCATAATACAATCGAGCTTTGTTATTTCCATTTTGAACAGCACATGGTGAGCCAGTGCTCATCGAGTGCAAGCGGTTCGACGATAGTTATAAATATGTTCGATTATTATCGAATCACTTGCATTGCATTTTCATCGAGGTTTTAGTGACTCAATTGTAATTCGTTTTTGTCAAGCGTTTTAAAGTGAGTTGTGTTTAACTTTGATCGCAATTGTTTTGAGTCAACCGTGCTTCACCAGTGAATAACTAGCACACACATACCGGTTAATTCACCCAGAATTGGTGTATTTTAATATTACTTGTAATATGCTCTCGAACTGGGAGCAGCGCTATGCCACATGTATTTGTAATGAGAGAATGCAGATCCACCACCCACTCCTAACCCCAGGGACTATGAAGTTTGCTTTTCCGCTTATATCCGTGCCCACCCTGAGTCCAACCATCAATTTTAAACTCCTTCCATCCAGTGGTTCTGGAGTCCATAGCAGTTGAACAAGCACAAATAGACACTTCTCAAATGATATGATTTTGAGTTAGTTCACATCAACATATCACATCACATCGTTGTATGGGATAGCAGGTATTCCTTTACATTTCCTCGGCTTAAAGACATACAGGGTGAGTCATAAGTCCCAGGACACAGTTTTAGCTGCCGATACAAGATTTATTTCCAGATTTATTTCAAGCGGAATGGGGTTCCTGCACAACATGCATGTGTGGTACGGAATTACCTCAATCAAATTTTTCCCAACTTTTGGATTAGCAAGTCTTCACCAACACTTCTGTGGCCACCACGCAGTCCTGACCTGACCACTGCGGCAATGATCTGTGGGAGTATGTCAAAGCTAAGGTTGCAGAACATCGCATGGCATCTGTTGAACTGAAACAACGCATTCAGGATTCATTTGGCACTATAACACATTGTATTTCAGGTATCATTTGGCACTATAACACATGGTATTTCAAGAAGCATTTGGCACCATAACACATGGTATTTCAAGAAGCATTTGGCACCATAACACATGGTATTTCAAGAAGTATTTGGCACCATAACACATGGTATTTCAGGAATCATTTAGCACCATAACACATGGTATTTCAGGAATCATTTGGCACCATAACACATGGTATTTCAGGAATCATTTGGCACCATAACACATGGTATTTCAGGAATCATTTGGCACCATAACACATGGTATTTCAGGAATCATTTGGCACCATAACACATGGTATTTCAGGAATCATTTGGCACCATAACACATGGTATTTCAGGAATCATTTGGCACCATAACACATGGTATTTCAAGAAGTATTTGGCACCATAGCACATGGTATTTCAGGAAACATTTGGCACCATAACACATGGTATTTCAGGAATCATTTGGCACCATAACACATGGTATTTCAGGAATCATTTGGCACCATAACACATGGTATTTCAGGAATCATTTGGCACCATAACACATGGTATTTCAGGAATCATTTGGCACCATAACACATGGTATTTCAGGAATCATTTGGCACCATAACACATGGTATTTCAGGAATCATTTGGCACCATAACACATGGTATTTCAGGAATCATTTGGCACCATAACACATGGTATTTCAGGAATCATTTGGCACCATAACACATGGTATTTCAGGAATCATTTGGCACCATAACACATGGTATTTCAGGAATCATTTGGCACCATAACACATTGTATTTCAGGAATCATTTGGCACCATAGCACATGGTATTTCAAGAAGTATTTGGCACCATAACACATGATATTTTGTGTCTGTTTTCACAACTCAATTGGAGAAAAACTATGTTGTTAATTATTTGATGCCATGGCAACGGTGGATGTCTCAATGTTTAAGGAGCTATTGTACTTGTATTGCTGTCGTATGTTATAATTACTCCTGTTATTATGTATTAGTTATTAATGTAATATGCTTTTACTCCTGGGACTTATGACTTATATTGTAGATTGGGTACAACTTGATTGTTGAAAAAACATTTCTATAAAACACTAAATACAAATGAGTTTCAACCCTTGGTTCTACAAATACAAATACGAAGCAAATAAATTTAGGAATTGGGGAACATTATATTACCTCCACCACCTATCTATTCACCCATGTTTGTTTGTCTGTGATCAGGATATCTCAAAAACTTATGCATGGATTTGGACTAAACTTGGTGAACAGGTTGGGTATGTGACAAGGACGAATTGATTCGATTTTGGTGAAGATCTGGATCTGGATACAAGTATTTCAAGTGATTTTTTTCACCATTGAGAGATATGAACAAAAACGATAAATAGCACGATATCTCAAAGAATTGCGGACGGATTTAAATGAAACTTGGTGGATGATTTGGGTGGGTGACAAGAACAAGCTAATTCAATTTTGATTAAAGTTCAGATCCAGATCTGGTCTAGCAGTGGGATACAAAACATAAATTGTTCAGCCTGGCAGAGGTATCCGCTCTACCGCATGCCATTTTCGTTTTGGAATTGGTTGCACTTCGTGTTGAGCGAATAGTTCTTATTTTAGTTTTCAGTTTCACCATTCAATATTTATTCATTCTTTCATTCATTCAAGTATTCTATTGATGTGGATGTTCATTCCTTCCTCAATTAATTCCTTCTTTGATGCATTCATCTGTGAACATCTGAATGCATGAAAAGAGCACTTTGGCGCAATAAAAAACCGTTCAATCAAAGAACTTCTTCAGATGCAGTCAGAATTTTCTACTGTGGTTTTATTCACAGAGGATCTCCTCGTAGCATATTAATAATATTATTCATCCCGAGCTATTATATTAGGCAGAAGAGCGTTCTTGTGTCGGCATCCGACACAGGGTGTTAAATGTTAAATAGTCACATGGACGTACATCTAATGAAAGGAGCTGGTGAGCCAAAACCCACGACTTCCATGAGGATGACAAGAAGTCATTGCTACTGCATTTTGCATGAGCCATGAGGCACAGCATTATTGTGCGTGAACGAGGATGGTATTAACAGAAGAATGAGAACAGCTCAACAGGCCACAGGTGTTCAGACCGTATCATATCATAGTATTCATCATTACCTATTATACGGTGCAAGTATAAAAAAAAACATCAACAATGATATATATATATATATATATTTGCGGTTCTGGAAACCGCACGCCTCTAAGGCAATGGCATCCATCATACAGTGATCCCCAGACAGTTATTTCATTAATATAGGTGCAGTTAGACCTTTCCCTCATGTCTAATAGGTCAAATGGGATGAAGTGTGTTGTGTGGGTCTCATAGTTAGGTCTGATTATATCTCTATCTTCATTCCAACTCTTTTCCTCTTATTCCTGAAATAAACCCAAGCAGGCACCACACCCAGACGACCGCCTGTGAAAACCACAGCACCACCCTCGACTGTAAGAACACATCCTCACGGAGGCCAAAAGAAGCATCAACCACATGAAGAAAAATCCTCCGCTGCAAGAATACGGTGACAAAGGAAATAGTAGAACCATACATTAAATCTCAATGCTGTACAGGATGCGTGTGGAGTGCTCATTTCAACCCAAATCTGCATCTAATGATTATATCGAATCTTTTCCTTCAATCCAGGACAAACATCAGGGATGGCACCATGCTCAGGCAGCTGCCTGTGAGGATCACCGCTGTGATAAATAACTGCGTGCACTATAGCGGACCCACACGCAGCCCCATGATATTTACTATTGCACTGTACGGGACATGCATGGCGCACATCTTTGTTTGGGTCTGCATGTTGGTTCACAATGGCGTCTCACCATCGATCTTCGCTCGCCACTGCGGCCACCGATATCTCCCACGGAAGGCAGAGATCTTCTCGCACCTCCGCCTCGATGCAGCCGCCACCAAACAGAGGAATGCTGTATGACACGGATCGCTCGGGCCGCATGGCATATGGACGAAGCAAGTGCATTGATCAGCACCAACCGCAGCATGCCAGGGGTGCCCAAGTGGGTATGCGGGGCCAACGCAGCCCTCGGCCAATTGTCGGAGCACGGCCCGTGAGTTCGGTGCAGGGCGATTCATATTGCGGTGTTTGGAGCAAAACAATCCCACAGCTTGGCGATGTCTCACCATATGTACAATGAGGCCGCTTCTGGCCATGGCGGCCAGGCTGTGTGTTGGCTGGGGCACAATGGGAGCATGCGATTCGGTTGACGACACATAGCCTTGGGTCGTCGCCCCACCCTGCACCACTGAACCGAGAAAGGACAGATTGCGAGGCCATCCGTAGTCGTCCTCTTTGTTTAGCCTTGGATCGATCGCTGCATGTGCCTGTTGCTCCACCTCCGCCGCCTGCCTCTTGCCACTAGCTCCACCCACCAACCCTCTCTGCCTGCCTCTCACCGCTGGCTCCACCCACCCATCTTCTCCACTTGCTTATCGCCACTGGCTCCACCTATCCGTCTGACTCTGCCTGCTTGACTCCGCCTTCTTCACCCACTCGCCGCTGGCTCTACCTACCACCCTCCCTCACGCCTGCCAGTCTCGCCCATTCCATGGATCGGTGCAGATGCTGTGCTGGCACCATAGTCAAACAGGAGACAACGCGCCAACTCTCAAGTAGCGATCGTTCAGCGGAGCATCCCCCCCAAATCATATTGGGTAGTGCGGTCGGTCAACTGTGCAATGTATTACGAGACGGTTAGCCTCATCTCCTCTCCATTCTTCCAATTAACTCCTCTTTATCGGGTTGTGTGTGTGCGTGCGTGCGTGTCTGTGTGTGTGTGTGTGTGTGTGTGTGTGTGTGTGTGTGTGTGTGTGTGTCTGTGTGTCTGTGTGTGTGTGTGTGTGTGTGTGTGTGTGTGTGTGTGTGTGTGTGTGTAATGGTACCAGTCCTAGCTTTAAGTTAAGATTGTAGAAGATGTTGTTGTTGTTCGTCTTTCGGCTGCTCCCGTTAGGGGTCGCCACAGCGTATCATCCATTATGATCCGCATACTGATTTGGCATAGGTTTTACGCCGGATGCCCTTCCTGACGCAACCCTGGTCGCCTCTTACGACACAGGGATAAGGATTGGGTTTCACCATGATTCCGGGCTGCCCTACACCCTCTCGTAGCGCGGCCCAGTGCAGAGCTCCCGTCCTCAAGCGATCCTCCAACCCAAGCCTCCGAGTAGCCGGATTACAGGCGCACGCCACTACGCCCGGTTTAAGATTGTAGAAGATATATCGGTATAAGTCTACTCTGTGTCTGCTTTGTAAGTTGCTTGTTTTATTGTCGCACCACACATTTCATTCTATCCCTGCTTTACATACAACAATAAACGACATTCCCTGTGCCACATGCCTTTCCTCACCTGCCTGTTAATAAATGATTGTGTAGAAATGTTCCCAGCTCGTTTTTGTCCTTTTCTTTCATTGACCCAGCATGGTCCATATCCTCATCTCGCTGGGACTTCATTCCCAATGATCCGTTATTTTAGCTAGTACGTTCCTTAGCAGTCTCACTCGGCTGCATCTGATCCGGTAAAGTGAGCCGGTTCGGACAAAGCATACCGAAGGTGTGTCTCCCGTTAATTAGAATTATTTTTAGGTAACTGGTTAAACCTTAGACGGAGGAACCTGAGTTATGTGGTTTATTTATTGGCGTTCACGGTTGGTTAGCAACCCGCCGTGTCACGAAGTTATCTCTGTGCGATGGCCAGCGATTCGGGTAAGTCTGGTGGGAACCGAGATCGCTCAGAGCTCTTTGTTTTCCGCTTGGCTTCCGGCTTGGTGCGACTCCTTGGCCTCATCTTGGAGGTGGTTCTTCGAGGAAGCGACACATCGACGGGAAGGATCGGTGCCTCGTCTGACCAGCACGTGTTCGGAAGCGCGAGAGGATTCGCTGGAGCTCGGGAAGGATCACGGCTCACGGCGATTGGATCCAGCTCGCTCTCGCTGGAGCCCAGGTCCGAGCAGCTTGAAGACCACACGAGGTGGAGAGGTTCGAGATAGGTTCTGGGTTTCAGCTCATCTGTCCTCTGAGTTTAAGTCCTTATAAAAGGCATCAGCCACCATTTCTTGGGTGTGTGTGTGTGTGTGTGTGTGTGTGTGTGTGTGTGTGTGTGTGTGTGTGTGTGTGTGTGTGTGTGTGTACGTGTGTACGTGTGTCCGTGGACCCGTCTAATAAGTAGGAAATTGTTAAGTGCTTTGTGTGCTGTAAATGATTGCATTGCATTTCGTATAGACGGCATAGTTCTGCTCTTACGTGCTTCCCTCGTTCCCCGTTATTATGAGTAAATACCCCAATTGTTAAATGTTTTCAGCTCGTCGTGTTGATTCTTTCATTGACTGAGCATTTCGTGTGTTAGGAGCTAGAAAGCCGTTGGTTTGCCGTAAAAGGGGGACATTTGGACCCACGGTTCTCGGCGATTAAGCCGCTCGGAATCGCGCACGGGACAGCCTCGCTAAAGCGGCTTGTTTCGTACGAGTTCTGTCGAGGGTGAAATACCCTGGTAGTTGGATCACGTGGGTATTTAGGTAAATTGAAGTTGGCAATCGACCCTACCCCACGTGGACTGCCCATTGGCGTATTTCGGTTCTTGTACAAGGACCCGTCTGCTTCGGAGTTATCCGGGCGGCGATCTATATTCCGGGCGATCGTTCGGGCTGACTCGACTTGCGGCTCCGTCAGAGCGGTCGGCTCACGGCCAACGCACCGGCGCTGTAACAATATATATATATATACATATATATATATATATATATATATATATATATATATATATATATATATATGCGTATGCATATATATGCGTATGCATATATATGCGTATGCATATGCATATATATATGCATATGCATATATATATGCATATGCATACATATATATACACATATATACATATATATATATATATATATATATATATATATATATATATATATATATATATGAGCCTGGTGTTGGCGCAGTGGTTAGGGCAGCGGCTTGAGATCCAAAAGGTCCTGAGTTCAAGCCCCGTTGGGCCACTGAAATAATACACCAGGGGGTTGACTCAGCCTGTCATCCTTCCGCCCGGATAACCCCTGTTAAAATAGGTGTACCATATCCCTGTGTCGTAAGAGGCGACCAGGGTTGCGTCAGGAAGGGTATCCGGCGTAAAATATGTGCCAAATCTCTATGCGGATCATACAGATGATCCGCTGTGGCGACCCCTAACGGGAGCAGCTGAAAGAAGAATATATATATATATATATATATATATATATATATATATATATATGCATATATGTATATGTATATGTGTGTACGTGTATATATACGTATATACATATATACATACATAAAGAAGAAGAAGAAGAAATATGAATATGTATCTGCATATATGTGTATACATATACAGTAGACTAGGCGTAAGTCGGCAGCGTGTAACTCGTCACTTCGCGTAAGTCGGCCGCATCAAAAAGTCCCGAATTTATCTCATGTTAAGTCCCTATGAGTAAAGGGTCATCCCTCTGTAAGTCGTCATCTCTAAGTCGTCACTTCGTCTAAGTCGTCAGATGTTGTCCGTTCCCACGTAATGGAAACTCAAGTAAATTACCACTCCTACCTCGTCACACGGAACTGCTGCCTCGTGAGAATCCCGATTTCATGGAATCGTGATGCTCGCTTATTGGTTTACACCGCCAGTGATAGGCTATTTATAACTGCGTACACACTTTGATCGCACTGCAGGCAGGACCATGGCGACAAAGCGTAAGCTTACAACAAAAACCTACCAAGAAAAATACGACATTATCCAGTTTTGCGAGGCAAATCCACTGATGAAGAAAACAGCCATAGCTGAGAAGTTGGACATCAAACGGCAGACATTGAACGATATCTTGAAGAATAAGGGCACGATGTTTGGACAAGTGGAGAAGATCGCGAGGCCGGTGGTAAGTGTGAATCGCATGAAATGTGTGTCCTTTGAAGATGTCGATGACGCGCTCATCATCTGGTTTCGGCAAATGTCGGCTCAGCCAAATATTCGGTTGGACGGTGAAATGTTGCTGCTGAAGGCACATCAATTCGCTGCGGACCTCGGGAATGATGATGCCGAGACCTTGCCGATGCACTGGATAGACAGATTCAAAGTGAGGTGGGGAATCGGCAAGGTCAAGAAGTGCGGCGAATCAGGCGGTGTGGATTCGGCAGTTGTGCACGACTGGAAGGATGGCAAATTGAAAGACATCTTGGAAAGGTATCAGCCTCGGGACGTGTACAATGCCTATGAGACTGGGCTTTTCTGGCAGATGCTGCCAGAAAAGTCTCTGGGGTTTGTTGGTCAATCCCATCATGGTGATAAGCAGGCGAAGTTGTTGTCTTGCAGTTGTTCATTATCTTTACTTTTGATAAACTGATTCATGAATTCCATCTTTGCTTGATCACTTTCCAACTCACCAATGAACCCCCACCTATGCCCTGAGGATTGTGTTTTCCTTTTGGTACAATAGCCGGCTCTCACAAGTACGTGTCCAGGCCACGCGCGACTTCATCCTTCACCCCACAGTCATCATGAATGTTCGCATACGCGTAAGTCGTCACATTTCTAAGTCGTCACTTTTTTCTCGGTCCCAATGGTGACGACTTACGCCTAGTCTACTGTATATATATATATATATATATATATATATATATATATATATATATATATATATATATATATATATATATACACACACACACATATAGAGGGTGTCCCAAAAATATACACATAGATGTCTTTGGATACTTGCCAAGTACGTGCATGTCCCACAAGAAAGGATGAACTAGATCACAAGGCGGTTTATTATCATGGCACTGTTGTTGAAACTACCTCTGTCATTTCACTTGATCATTTCATGGCAAATTTTATGCACAATCTTCTTCTTTGGGAAAACAATGAATCCTGCAAGAGCACAGATCCACAACTACTACTACTAACTCCTACTACCTTCTTGTAGGGTCGACCAGGGAAATTATTTGGCTCAAGACTTTGATGAACTGACTAGCAAGGCCTAATGTTTGACTGAAGGTGGCAGGAATTTTGAATTTATTTAGAGTGCCGGCGATAACTCGCTGACTCTGCAAAAAAAACATGTGACCTTTAATTTCCACCAACTAATGTGAGTGGATGGGACACCCTGTTTCATGTACATCTGAGAGACAGAGCAATTTGTGACACGATGTCCTAGCTGTCTGCGAAGCACCAATCAAATAGCTTGTAGTCGTTTCGCGAATTGCACTAGATAACACCAGTCAGGTCAAAGCAAAGGTAAGTGCACCACCTGACTGCACCATCATGTCGCACCTTGCAAACATTGAACTGTTCTCTGACTTTGAAACTCTTGTCCTGCCCACATCATATAGGTTTGTTGGATTGTTTGCAAAATGATAACATTTGGGATGTTTCAATTACCGGATGATTCGTAACCTATTATGACAACATGGTTGTAAAATTTTCATTGACCTGAAATGATGACATTACAACATCAAGAGGGTGAGAAGTTGGAGGACAGAACTTCAGTTTGTAAACGTCATCGCCACGTGAATCAGATAAGATGGCAATAAAGTTCAACGATGCCGGTAAAGTGTGTTTTTATCATTTGGCACTGGAATCAAGTGTGTGTGTGCGTGTGTGTGCGTGTGTGTGTGTGTGTGTGTGTGTGTGTGTGTGTGTGTGTGTGTGAGTGTGTGTGTGTGTGTGTGTGTGTGTGTGTGTGTGTGTGTGTGTGTGCGCGTTTAAATCTTAATTGTTTTCTCACATCTGAGAAGTGAAAAACACACAAACGTGTGAACAATAAACTTTTTGTGCGTGTTTGTTGAACTCCCGAGGTCGCTTGTGAATCATTGTCACAACACTGCTATAATGCTGATGTTTATCGGAAAGCCGGATTTATATATTTATTACATGCTCTGGTCCGCTGTTTCCTCCAGTGCAGCACGTCGCTGCAGGTTTGCATCCCCGCTACAGAGCATCAAGCGGAAAAAATGGAGCAGGAATTTGGAACTTATCCTGAATGCCAGAGATGAGATAACTCACTGACACCGTTTGGCAAAAGACACACGTTGGGGGTGTTTAGCGTCCACAAAGTTAAAACTCGCAGAAGGGACGTCCATCTGAGGGATGTCGCTCTTTGTTACCTGTAAAACACCAATGGAACAGTTTATAGTCAGGTCGGGAATCGAACCCAGACAATAGACAGCTGGCTCTGTGAACGGTTTTGAATGGAGTGCTTGCTTGATTGCTTCAGCCACTTGGCGAGCGTTCTACAACAAACTTGGTAACTGAACATACCCCAGCTTATCCGACACACGAACCGTTTTCTGTCCCTTATATCAACCTTTCACCCTCCCTATTGGTCAGGCAATCTATGAACCGAGATATTATAAATGAAGGATTTATACACTGTGATGTTTCTTTCATATAAACACAAACATGATAGAACCACCCCAGCACGAGGCGCTCGATGTTGTTAAAATGTTTGCTTAAAATTACATCAAAATTGCGAATAACAAGAATACGACGTCCATTTAACGTATCTTTTTCTCCCGGAATGCACTACTTAAGCAGTGATAATTATATCCGAGGCTAAGGTCCGGTTGAATTGAGTTCACTGCGATATTAAGTCATGCAGAACAGCTAGATTTGAACCGGCAACCTCGTGGGTTATTAAATGTGGCCCCTGTGTCTTGACAGCACCAAGCCATCACACACACACACACACACACACACACACACACACACACACACACACACACACACACACACACACACACACACACACACACACCTCAGTAGTATGCGGAGAGCATCGTGCCTGCTATTAATCATTCTCCCAAAAGCATATTCTTGGAGGCGAAGCATGTTGGGCAATACCAGAACGCATTAAATCTTGTTTCCATAGCCGCGCCATTGCCACAATAATCACAGCCCAGTCGACAGTATAGATAATGGAAAGCTAATATCCGTGGAGCCAAGTGGATTAATAATTAAAGGGGTGGGGGCGTTTGTTTGTGCGTATCTTGGGTTGTCCACACCACTCTCTGCTATTTACACTTGTAAACACGCATCAGGTGCAATTTATTGAATTGAATTCGTAAAGGTCAGTGTTCCTGTGGCCTTGCCGTTAAAATTGTGCACGAGAAAGTGCTGTGCAATCGAAGGTGAATTTGCAATTCACACGATATTCGGATTGATTTGTTTATCGGTTTAATGTTTGCATCTCAGCAGAACAACACCTGCATCCTAAGTTTGCTAAACAAGGCAACAGTGGAAAGGAGTTTGGCATTGTGACTCAGACAAATCTCTGTGTCTGTCTGTCTGTCTCTCTCTCTCTCTCTCTCTCTCTCTCTCTCTCTCTCTCTCTCTCTCTCTCTCTCTCTCTCTCTCTCTCTCTCTCTCTCTCTCTGAAAGACCCGTAACCCTCCCATCTGGCTTCTTTAACAATCCCCTTGAGAAAGTTCCATCATTCGAACTCCTGGGTCTCAATATTAGCCATGATCTTTCTTGAGCACACCACATTTCAAAGTTGGCTTCCAAAGCCAGTTGCCGATTGGGCATCCCCCGTTGTGCAACATCCTTGGCACACCTGGCACCTGAACTCTTATCCAGCGACAAAGCCTTAATCTGACAATTGATGAAATACTGTTCTCGGCTCTGGGCTGGCGCTCCTGCCTCACACACCCTGCTCAGCATGATGCCGTGGAAACCAAGGCCTTCAAGATCATTGTAATCTCCGTCAATCAAGCTGAGTCTATGTACCTATCATTTTGCCATCACCAACAGGTCAGTGGTTTCTTTTTCTTCTTCTGCCTCCTTTCTGGCCTTACACCTGCTGCCCTCTTCATTATCCCCCTCAGATTTCAGCAGGGCTGACGTGGTCCACCAAGAATCCCCTTCAGATGAATCTCCCAAAATCCAGATTCACCGTTCACCTGCACTCATTTGTTCCTCTTTTTCCTAGCTGTGGAACCAACTTCCATGTTCTCTTCAATCCCATTTTTCCCTTCAGGCCTTAAAGACAGCTGTTCAGCACAATTTCAGATCATCCCCATCCAAAACAATGATCTTTTCCACCCCCATTAACCCTTCGTAAGCCCTCCTCTTTCCAAATTTCCAGTTTTTCCAGAGAGTTTGCTTCTTTGTCGATCTTGTCCACCTCATATATCATCTCCCACCCCTCATTCTTGCCCACATCCTTCAACTGTCCAAGTCCCCCTCTATGTTGTCCATCAACCCTGCTGTTGGTGTATTTCCCCCCTCGCTTTGTACTGTTCCTATTTTTTAGCGAACCTAGAATGTAGTTCAGGTGAGCTTATGTGATGGTGCCTAATCAGTCCATCCGTCTGTGCATTCGACCATCCGTAAACACACGTAACTTCTCCTAAACGGCAGATGGTATTGTGACCAAACTCAGCTAAAATGATATTTGGTATGGCAGAACTCAAGTTTGTTGATGACATATTCCCACTCCACCTATAAGTAGGTCATCGTAAGGTTTAAAGGTCCCAAAAGTAGTTGAATTTTGATGTAGTTTTGCTACCATTTTGGATTCCAGGAAAACCTTTAACAATATTCTTCTCTAAAACTGCCTAACCGATCAATGTGAAACTTTAAATTTATGATCAATGTACAATGGGAAACATTATTTGTTAACAATTACATAATCAGTCACGTGGTATGGCAGGCATATTGTATCGTAAGGAAACCCTTTAAAATCCTAATCTCTGAAACTGTTTAACTGATTGATGCGAAACTTTACAAATGTGATTTACTACATGTAGGAAATATCATTTGGTAACAATGATGTCATTGGCCACGTAGTCCGACAGCCATTTTGGATTCAAGGATATTTTAAAAATTTCATCTTCTCTGAAACCACTTAACCGATCAATGTGAAACTTTAAATATATGATTGACTACCTTTGGGAATGGTTGTTTAAAATAAGCAGATCCAAAACAAAAATATGGCCATCAATGATGTCAGAATACAGAAGTTGGGTAATATATATATATATATATATATTTTTTTTTTTAAGTATGAAATATAGACACCTTGGAGTTGCACGTTCTCAAATAGGGACAATTTTGACACAACAGGAAATGATATCAAACCAGAAGTGGGAATACCTCAAAAACTAAGGCTCATAGACAGCAGGGAGGTAAAGCATGGTGTTGGCTTAATGGTTAAGGTGGTTGGGTTAAGATATTTGTGTCTTGTGTTTGAGCCACTTCCATGTTGGTAAATAATATTTGGTGGGTTGACTCAACCTGTCATCCTTCTGAAGTCATCAAAATGAGTACCAGCTGACTGGAAAAGGGGGGCACTGCATCAACAGCACAGCTGCTCTCCCAGCAATGATGCAACCAGCAGCCACTGGCTGAATAAAAAATTATTATTAGTCGGGAGTTGTACTCTTGTGAAAATCACGTCAATCCTACCTGACATAAAATGTGTATTCTAAATCCAGCTTTTATTTTTATGCTGATCCATCCATCACTCAACTTTTTGGCAACCATTTTCTTTTACGTTCTGATCTGTTCTGGGTTCTAGCTCCTCTATGAGTCTCGACATTGTATACAGAAAAGAAAATGCAAACGTGTAGGTTATTGTGGTTGGTACATTGTGTCTGTGTACACGTTTGTTCATTACACTCGCCAAAGGAGAGGGAATTGCCTGAGAGTCCGTTCACCTGTTTGTTTGTTTGTCCATAAAAGATGTGCAATTAGAATGTGCATATATCTATAAAGGATGTACAATTAGAATGTGAGTACATCTATAAAGTATATACAATTAGAATATCAGTATGTCTATAAAGTATATACAATTAGAATGTTTGTATATCTATAAAGTGTATACAATTAGAATGTGAGTATATCTGTCAAGGATGTACAATTAGAATGTGAGTATATCTATTTAGTGGATACAATTAGAATGTGAGTATGTCTTTTTAGGATGTCCAATTAGAATGTGAGTGCACCAATGGAGTATATACAATTACAATGTGTGCATATCTATAAAGTGTATACAATTAGAATGTGAGTTTATCGATAAAGTAGGAGCAATTAGAATGTGTGTACATCTATAAAGGATGGACAATCAGAGTGCGAGTACATCAATAAAGTATATACAATTAGAATGTATGTCTATAAAGTATGTACAATTCAAATTTGAGTATGTCTTTAAAGGAAGTCCAATTAGAATGTGTGTCTATAAAGTATATACAAATAGAATGTGTGTATTTCTATAACATGTATAGAAGTAGAATGTGAGTATATCAATAAAGGATGTACAATTAGAATGTGAGTATATCGATAAAGTAGGTACAATCAGAATGTGTGTGTATCTATAAAGGATGTACAATTAGAATGTGTGTATATCTATAAAGTGTATACAATTAGAATGTGAGTATATCTGTCAAGGATGTACAATTAGAATGTGAGTATATCTATTTAGTGGATACAATTAGAATGTGAGTGCACCTATGGAGTATATACAATTACAATGTGTGCATATCTATAAAGTGTATAAAATTAGAATGTGAGTATATCGTTAAAGTAGGAACAATTAGAATGTGTGTACATCTATAAAGGATGGACAATTAGAGTGCGAGTACATCTATAAAGTATATACAATTAGAATGTATGTCTATAAAGTATGTACAATTCAAATTTGAGTTTGTCTTTAAAGGAAGTCCAATTAGAATGTGTGTCTATAAAGTATATACAAAAAGAATGTGTGTATTTCTATAACATGCATGCAAGTAGAATGTGAGTATGTCTATAAAGGATGTACAATTAGAATGTGAGTATATCGATAAAGTAGGTACAATCAGAATGTGTGTGTATCTATAAAGGATGTACAATTAGAATGTGTGTATATCTATAAAGTGTATACAATTAGAATGTGAGTATATCTGTCAAGGATGTACAATTAGAATGTGAGTATATCTATTTAGTGGATACAATTAGAATGTGAGTGCACCTATGGAGTATATACAATTACAATGTGTGCATATCTATAAAGTGTATAAAATTAGAATGTGAGTATATCGTTAAAGTAGGAACAATTAGAATGTGTGTACATCTATAAAGGATGGACAATTAGAGTGCGAGTACATCTATAAAGGATGTCCAATTAGAATGTGAGTATGTCTATAAAGTAGATACAATTAGAATGTGTGTATATCTATAAAGTGTATGCAATTAGAATGTGAGTATGTCTTTTAAGGATGTCCAATTAGAATGTGAGTATGTCTTTTAAGGATGTCCAATTAGAATGTGAGTATATCTATTAAGGATGTCCAATTAGAATGTGTGTGTATCTACAAAGGATGTACAATTAGAATGTGTGTATGTCTATAAAGGATGTCCAATTAGAATGTGAGTATGTCTATAAAGTGTATACAATTAGAATGTGTGTATATCTATAAAGTGTATACAATTAGAATGTGTGTATATCTATAAAGTGTATACAATTAGAATGTGAGTATGTCTTTTAAGGATGTCCAATTGGAATGTGAGTATATCTATAAAGGATATCCAATTAGAATGTGTGTATGTCTATAAAGGATGTCCAATTAGAATATCAGTATGTCTATAAAGTATATACAATTAGAATGTGTGTATATCTATAAAGTGTATACAATTAGAATGTGAGTATATCTGTCAAGGATGTACAATTAGAATGTGAGTATATCTATTTAGTGGATACAATTAGAATGTGAGTATGTCTTTTTAGGATGTCCAATTAGAATGTGAGTATGTCTATAAAGTGTATACAATTAGAATGTGTGTATATCTATAAAGTGTATACAATTAGAATGTGTGTATATCTATAAAGTGTATACAATTAGAATGTGAGTATGTCTTTTAAGGATGTCCAATTGGAATGTGAGTATATCTATAAAGGATGTCCAATTAGAATGTGTGTATGTCTATAAAGGATGTCCAATTAGAATGTCAGTATGTCCATAAAGTATATACAATTAGAATGTGTGTATATCTATAAAGTTTATGCAATTAGAATGTGAGTATATCTATAAAGTAGGTACAATCAGAATGTGTGTGTATCTATAAAGGATGTCCAATTAGATTGTGTGTATATCTATAAAGGATGTACAATTTGAATGTGTGTATATCTATGAAGTATATATAATTAGAATGTGAGTATATCTTTAAAGAATGTACAATTAGAATGTGAATATGTCGATAAAGTAGATACAATTAGAATGTGAGTATATATTTAAAGGATGTCCAATTAGAATGTGAGTACATCTATAAAGTGTATGCAATTAGAATGTGAGTGTCTATAAAGTATATACAATTAGAATGTGAGTATATCTGTAATGTCTATACAATTCGAATGTGATTGTATCAATACAGTATATACAATTAGAATTTGAGTATGTCTATAAAGTGTATGCAATTAGAATGTGAGTATATCTATACAGTATATACAATTAGAATTTGAGTATATCTGTAATGTGTATACAATTAGAATGTGAGTGTATCTATACAGTATATACAATTAGAATGTGAGTGTATCAATACAGTATATACAATTAGAATGTGAGTGTCTATAAAGTATATACAATTAGAATGTGAGTATATCTGTAATGTGTATACAATTAGAATGTGATTGTATCTATACAGTATATACAATTAGAATTTGAGTATGTCTATAAAGTGTATGCAATTAGAATGTGAGTATATCTATACAGTATATAGAATTTGAGTATATCTGTAATGTGTATACAATTAGAATGTGAGTGTATCTATACAGTATATACAATTAGAATGTGAGTGTATCTATAAAGTGTTTCCAATTAGATTGTGAGTACATCTAGAAAGTATGTACAATTAGAATGTGAGTACATGTATAAAGTGTGTACAATTAGAAGGTGAGTACATCAGTACATGTATAAAGTATGTACAATTAGAATGTGAGTACATGTATAAAGTAGGTACAATTAGAATGTGAGTACATGTATAAAGTATGTACAATTAGAATGTGAGTACATCTATAAAGTATGAACAATTAGAATGTGAGTACATCTATAAAGTGTGTACAATTAGAATGTGCGTATATCTATATAGGATGTACAATTAGAATTTGAGTATATGTATAAAGTACATACAATTCGAATGTGAGTATAGCTATACAGTATGTACAATTAGAATGTGAGTCCATCTATAAAGTATATACAATTAGAATATGAGTACATCTATGAAGGCACCGATGACATCTGTAACATATCTTAATCCCCATGGGGATTACATTACAATAAGCCATGTCTCAATTTTTTCCATGGAGTGGTTTTGGAGATATAGAGGGGCAAAGTTTTTCGGTTTTTCCAAGATGGCACCTGTACTGTGTGACATATGATGTCATAATGATTGAAAAATTATATAGGAAGAGGTGCTCCAATGGTGAAAACTGTGTCCATTGGACCAACAATTGCTGAGAATTTTTTTTCACATTGACCGGATCAAGCAATACATTTGTCGAATTATGATGTCATAATGAATAAGGTATCTTAGCTATTTGCTAACATACCTTATTCCCCAATGTGGAGTACTTGACAATGAGCCATGTGTAAAAAAATTTCCATGGTGCGGTTTCGGAGCAAGACAGTAGAGGTGTAATTTTTTTTGGTACTTCAAAGATGGCGCCTGTACCACATGACCTATCACATCATAATTATCATTATAAATTCCTCGAGGAGGTGATGTACCGATGATCAAAAGTTCATGACAATTTGACCAACAGTTGCAAAGACAAAAATTTCATTACTTATCAAATCAAGCGTTGTACTTGTCGAATTATGATGTCATAATGAAGAAAGTGATGGCATAATCATCAACACATTTTATTCCCCATGGGGAGAACTTTACAACGAGCCATGTGTAAAATTCTTTCCATGGAATGCTTTTGGAGATATGGAGGTGCCATTTTTTTTGGTTTTTCCAACATGGTGCCTGTACTATGTGACCTATGACGTCATAATTATGACTACAAATTATATATATATATATATATACACATATATACATATACATATATATATATATACATATATACATATATATACATATATATATATATATATATATATATATATATATATATATATATATATATATATATATATATATATATATATATATATATATATATATATATATATATATATATATATATATATATATATATATATATATATATATATATATATATATATATATATATATATATATATATATATATATATATATATATATATACATATATATATATATATATATATATATATATATATATATACATATATACATATATATATATATATATATATATATATATATATATATACATATATATATATATATATATATATACATATATATATATATACATATATATATATATATATATATATATATATATATATATATATATATATATATATATATATATATATATATATATATATATATATATATATATATATATATATATATATATATATATATATATATATATATATATATATATATATATATATATATATATATATATATATATATATATATATATATATATATATATATATATATATATATATATATATATATATATATATATATATATATATATATATATATATATATATATATATATATATACATATATATATATATATATATATATATATATATATATATATATATATATATATATATATATATATATATATATATACATATATATATATATATATATATATATATATATACATATATATATATATATATATATATATATATATATATATATATATATATATACATATATATATATATATATATATATATACATATATATATATATATATATATATATATATATATATATACATATATATATATATATATATATATATATATATATATATATATATATATATATATATATATATATATATATATATATATATATATATATATATATATATATATATATATATATATATATATATATATATATATATATATATATATATATATATATATATATATATATATATATATATATATATATATATATATATATATATATATATATATATATATATATATATATATATATATACTCCCCCCCCCCAGCACAACCACCTTTATCCCCTCGGCCCCCACCTACCCTGTTGACGCACTTATCTCCTTCACTCACCTACCCTGTTGTCACATTTAGCTCCTTCTCTCCCAGCCACTATTGCTCCGTTTCCTGGCAGGTGATGAGCACGAACCCCTCCACTGACATTTCACCCAACTTTACAATGCTTCTCGGTCCTGAAGGGAGGACGATGTTTTGCCGCCTATACTTGGCACCTCACGGTCGAGCAAAACACTGAAATAAACATTTAAGACAGTAAATAGAGGGTAAAATATCAAGTAAAAGGTCAATGGGGTTCGGAGTTTGAGACACAGACAATAGGGTGGGTGGATGTCTGTCAACATAATAGCGATGCACATCTCATTTCACATTTAATTACTTTTTTTTGCTTATTCTGAACACTCATTAAGGAAATAACTACGTTATATTACGCATGTATTAACCTCCAGGAGTCATTTCCACAACAATAAATTTGAGGTGAAGCCCTGAAATTAAGTTGGCATTCAGGATGTCAAGAAGTGGAGGTAAAATGGCTTTAACACACAAAGCATTTTGGGTATAATTTCACCATTGGGTCTGAAGCAGTTATTGTTTTTTGTTAACATTACTATTATTATTATTATTCTTATGTTTATTATTTTCTTATAAAAGCACTTTCACCTGGTTTTGTGTTGATTGGAAGCACACTTTACACAAATGGCACACACTCGTTTGCTCAAACACAAAAAATAAATAATAAGACTACTTGGCAAGCCAGAAGAAGAGGTCAGAAGATCCTGGTCGTTGGAGAAATGAAAAAACTAAGAAAAGACAAGACCAAGTGACCACAGCACTGTCAGTGTGGTCACGAGAGCACACTGTCCCTTTGTAACTCTCGCTTCATCCTATTTAATTTTCTGCATGTTTGATCAGATTGCTGCAGCAAAAAAATGCAGTGAAAGAGAGTCCAGGTCAGCTGAATGCTGTCCTATTAAAAATTCAGTCCAAGCTTTGCAAAGGCAGAGCTAAACAGCTCACCACATGGAAAACGCTTCATCCTGAAGGTCACCCTGACATCGATGTCAGGGCAGGCCTACACTAAAAGCCCTTTCCGGCCAATCAAAAAGATAATCTGTACGAGTTAATCTGATGCTAATTCAAAGTATTTTACATTTTAAGTAAAGCAGATTAATTTTTGTAAAAGTTTGAAAAACCTATAAAAAAATTGAAAACTTTCGAAACCTTCACTTTGTTAGTCATGTACTCACATAATTTTTGAATAACTATATAGTCTATATCAACTTAAAAAGCTTAAATAATGTGATCAACAGTTCTTAAAATGGCATGCACTGATAAAGCAAATGTCAATTTCTGGAGTTTGCTGAAGATGCGTACAGAATAAATCTAGTTACAAATTTCTCTTATTTCATTATTTTCCTTTATTTGTTGACTAATACTTGAAACAAATAGGCTTTTCATATACTTAGCCATATAACCCATATTACTTCCCGCACAAATATGTATCTGTACCCTGAGTTTGGAGTTTGTCGCTTTAAGGATGTAGCTGCAGGTGTGTGTGTGTGTGTGTGTGTGTGTGTGTGTGTGTGTGTGTGTGTGTGTGTGTGTGTGTGTGTGTGTGTGTGTGTGTGTGTGTGTGTGTGTGTGAGAATGAGAGAGTGAGAGAGTGACCGAGAGAGAGTGAGAGAGAGAGAGAGTGAGAGAGAGAGAGAGAGAGAGAGAGAGAGAGAGAGAGAGAGAGAGAGAGAGAGAGAGAGAGAGAGAGAGAGAGAGAGAGAGAGAGAGAGAGAGAGAGAGAGAGAGAGAGAGAGATAGAGAGAGAGAGAGAGAGAGAGAGAGAGAGAGAGAGAGAGATTTGTGTGTTGGTATATATATATATATATATATATATATATATATATATATATATATATATATATATATATATATATATATATATATATATATACACACACACACATGTATATTTCGAGATCAAATTCAACATGGCCGACTGGCAGCCATTTTAGCTGTGAAAAACCTGATGTTGAGCATGTCCTCAACCATTTCTCAGACATGCATTTACCAATGTTCTTCAAACTCAGCACACAGAAAACAAATTATTGCTTACATATGCACATCATTTTTCTTTTTTTGGAGATTTGATCCAAAATGGCCGACTTGTGGCCATTTTATTAATTAAATGTGTCCCCAACCATTTCTCAGACATGCATGGTCCGATTTTTTTCAAACTTGGCGAAAGCACAGTACATGATGCCATACATGTGTGCCTCACTTTATTTTGCGATCTTATTAAAGGTGGCCGACTAGTGACCATTTTAGTTGTTCATAACTGTGGGCTTGCCCTTTAACTCCGCACAGCAAAATTACTAAAGCGATGGGGGCTGTGACATTTTATATCTTCGTTACTTATTTTTGTGTAAAACTCGCTTAAAAGACATGTTGCTTCACTGATGGGCTATGCCAATCTTTGCTAAATTGCGAAAAAACGATTGTTGTTGTTTGTGTGCTCCTTCCGTGTCCTTGTCGATATTTTTTCCCCAGCTTTGAGAAGTATTACTATGTATGATTTTGTCTGCTACTTCCATGTCCATCACACTTTATTATAAAAGGTTCCTGCTGTCATCTATCTATATATTACTTAAACTCTCATCTTATATGTATGTATGTATGTATGTATGTGTGTATGTATTTTCCTGAAATAGAGCCAAAACAGTAAATGATAGCTCAAATTTTTTAGGGCCACCTTACTCACCATTCACCTGCAGTGTACAGTATCAAGTTTCGTTCAAATTGGGCAACGAAAAAAATTATTTAAAAAATCAATTCCCGATTCAGTCAAGTCCTCTTCGTAGTGTAGTGGATAATCACAACAATTGTGCATTTCATGAGAAAAGCATGAAATTTATAACATAGTTAGTGCATACCATAATGTTTATTTTCAGATGTGGAGGGAAGTCAGATTTGACCTCTGAGGATCGTGAGAGGTCAAATCCAAGATGGCCACCAGTCCCCTGGGTCTAATGTTCAAACACACTTAATTTTGGAACCAAACAGTGTAGAAAAACATTTAAGGTGTCATTTCCAACTAAATTGGGGGTGCCCATTCATTTGGTGATACTTTTGAGATCACCAGAACCCAAGGACATGCATTTAGTTCAAGGTCAAGGTCAAATTACATAAAAAATTTTAGGACATTCTTATGCAAATACATTTATTTTAGCTTGGACACTGGATTGGACCTTTGCAATAATAGTGAAACTTCACTTGCATTTTGACACTATTAGCACAAGATATCCATATATTTCCCAAATTGCATGACAACTTCCTTTGAAATATCATTTCTATCCGGTAAACTAGTACGGATCAATGTAGCTCACGATAACTATCAATCTTCCCACTCATACTAATTTTTGAATTAGCACTATCCACAATTTCCTAACATCCTATTGGTAATGATCAAAATCTTTGATCAAAAGTGGATCAATTCATGGCACGATTTTGATGCTTCAGGGAGAGTGGTCCAAAGCAGCTGCCACCCAGTTGTTTCCCTTGTCCAGCCCCAGTTAGATGGATCTGGAATCTCAGGATCCAGGACCAATGCCTGGTTCCAACAGTTGGCCTGGTAGCAAGTGTGGTTGATGTGCTGATTGAGTGCTGCCTGGGTTGGAGGAATGTTCTCTCGAGTTCTACACTTCTGTGTGAAGAGCTGTTTCCTGTCATCATTCACTTCTGTACTCTCACTGGTTCAGTCGTACATTAACACCACAAATCGCTCTAGCATTAACATTGATTCTTCACTGATCTCACTTGGCATGAATAGGAGTTCATTGAAAGTATCATTCACCTCTGGGAAAGACTTCCAAGTTTCCCAGGCAGTCTTCTTTCCTCTGCCAGTGAATGCAGATACAGTGTCACACCCGGTGAAAGTATGAAGGACTGGGAGTTGGATTCATTGTGGCAACCATTTCGTGAACAGCTATATACCGAAAGCTTGACCCGACACCAAAGGCAACCCACAGCTCATCAGGAGCTGTCTTGCTGAATGAAGCCACAGCCAGTACCACCACATCAGTATCAACGGTATGTATGCTCACCTTCTTACACCCCTTTTGCACAGCATCTACCACATGCAGAAGTAGACGAGTGTCAGCCTCCTCTTGCGAACATGGGGCAAGGCAGGCCAAGCATGACTCAGCAGGAGGGCAGAGGACTCCACTTCCATATGTTGCATAGAGTTCCTTGCCCTCTGCTAGAGGAAGATGAACAGCTTCACATGACAGGAAAGTAAACAATTCAGTTTTGATCTCATTTCATCGAAGAAAGTCCTTCCAGTTCTTTGGCATCACAGTAGAAGGAGTCACTCTTTTCCTAGTGCCCTTTCCCCTCTTCTGTCTGGTTGAGGCTTTCAGGCTGGCAGGTAGGTACACATCCCAGACAAGGTCGATGTGGCTGCTTTTCTCAAGTTGAGCAGAGTTGTATGGTGCAAACACTCTTTCTCCAGACTCTTGAAATGTTCTTGATGTTCCAGAATTTAGCATTTGAACCACAGCTGCACCATTGAGAATTGTTGTATCAGCCACAGGCGCACTGTTGTTTTAGAGCAGATCTGATTCAAGGCAGCGAAGTAGATCTGCTTTAACCCCAATCCGCATTTTTCCTCCAGTTGACAGAGCTGGCAGGGCTGCATGGTTTTCATGGGAGAAGAAATTGTCCATGTTTCCATCTCGTGTTTGACAGGAGATGTGCAGCCTCAAAAAGAGACCACAGTCACTCTTCAGTGCTGCGTGCTGTACCTTCTGATTTGACTTAATCTTGACCGGTGGCCTACTGAACAGTGGCAACTTGTTCTTTGGAAGAGTTTGTGTGACAGGTGTTGTAGACTGTTCTCGCCTTTCTGTCACAAACTTGGTGTACTGCTCCTCACCAAGGGTCTCGATCCTTCTCACAGTTTCAGCCACTTGGGTGTCCATGATATCCCTTGTGTCAATGACTAGTAGGTCTTGGCTGTGTTTTAGAAATGGATTCCCCATCTCTTCCAGCACTGTCACAAGTGTCTTAACCTTCTTCAGGAATGCTGCTTGCACTCCAGGTTGCTGGTTATGGTGATTGTGTCCAGTGTCACCAGCACCATCCTGTTGCTTTATGGCCTGTTCCTCAAACTCTGTAGTGATCCTGGCAATTTCTGGCCCTGCTATCATCCAGTGTCTGGATTGCCAGTCAGTCCAATAGCCCCACCAGAACCTTTCACCATTGCATTGTTCTGCTCATGGGACTGGTCAAGTGCCATGGCAGAGAACTTGTTGCTGGTTTGATGCACCACAAAATTTCCAGACTTGAATTCTCCTAGGACATCTGGGTGTTTTTCAGCGAGAGTCATCATGTCACGGATGAGTACGGGAAGCCATCTGGAGTAGTGCGTGTGTTCTAGGGCGAACATCCAGGGCATGATCTCCATCAAGGATTCCACGTACAGCAGGAAGTTATCTTCACGAAGTGACCTGATGTACCGCAGCAAGAGAAGCTCCAATGACAGGGTCTTAAGCCAGTAGTCAAAGTGGACACTGGCCTTTGCTCGCTGTATGCACCACTCCTCAAAAGGCAGACTATCAGGTTGCATGGCATCAATATCAACGGATGTACAGTCTTCACTGTAAGCTTGTTGGAGAAGTGTATAAAGGCTTGCAGCTGTGACCTGGTGTGCATGGTGGGTCTTGGTGACATGGCTGGCATGCATGAAGGAATTTGCTGTTCCGGAACTTGCAATGTCAGCCTGTACCAGGGCATTCATCCAGCCACTGTCTTCCAGGCAGTCTCCCAGCAACTTCAATGTGGCCACTCAATGTGTACACCACCGAACATGATCATGAAGTGATCCTCTCCGTGAGTGGCTGGCCAGGTACACTGGACTTCCTTAGCAAGAGCATACAGTGGTTGGTCAGCAGCAAGGACGGGAATCTGACCAGGGTTCAAGTGCTGAACTGCTGTTTTGACAATGTCCACGAAGTGCCGTATCATTGCCACTGAGTGTGCATTGTCAAGAAACAGAAGCAATAGTGTGTTGATTGCTGGAGGTGAGATGACAGCTTGGTGCATGTCAGTGTGGTAGGCAGACCACGATATCCAGCCATCCATGGTAGAGTTTTCAACAGCTGTCTTGACTTTGTTGAGCCATGCATACTCATCTTCTGTGGCAGCTGCAGCAGCCAGGAGGTTGGAAGGTGTCACGGGACCTTTTACAGCCGGTTCATTGAAGTTCTTTGTCTTGAGGGCAGCTGGTGGCACAATTGTGTAGGCTGATGGCAGAGGTGTCACTGACTTGGTGAAAGAGCCACCCTGACTAATCACTAGTACACCGTGATCAGTTCCGCCATGTGTGTGACGGATTCTGCATAAGTGAGATTCTGGTGCCGTGGAAGGAATCTTTGGCTGTTGCAGAACTTGGATTGTGGTCGATGTTGCCCACAGCTCCTGTTGTGAATAGTCCATGACGCAACTTTTGTGGGCACATTACATGTTTCACCATAAAGTGATGGCAGACACCATTGGCAATGTCTGATGTGAGTTCCAACAGCCTGTCAAAGGAGACACACAATCCCAGATTGAACAGTGTGTCAACCAGCCCTCTACTTCATGTAACTGCATGGATCTTGAGAGACAGATAGAGTGGAAGTGGTGTTTCTTGGCTGCGGCTATGACGTGCTGAGCTTGATGAATACACGTTCCGTGTATGCTTCACGCTGTTGAACACCTTTAATTGGGAGATTGCTGGGGCAGGTTTTCTGGTGGTTGTGTGGACCAGGTGAGTCTGATGCTTGATGTTTGCCCCATCGAGTATGATGTTGAATAGAGCCAAGAGGGATGGTGGCACAGCCTCCTGCTGGCAGTTTGTCTCCATCAAAGGCGAAACTTGAGTCAAAGATCTCTTTGCATACCACCTGTGCTGCTCGCATTAAGTGCATGGAATCACTGTCATGATCACAGGCTATCATGATGGCTGGTTCAATGTCCTTCTCAAAACTCAGAAGTGTGTCTCTTCCATGTGAACATGCCCTCAGATCGGGAAGTGCAGAAAGCAGTCGGTTTTTCAGTCTGGTGGTGTGAATCCGTTTCTCTACAGTCAGACCAAGCTGCTCCAGTCTGACCTTGTACAGCTGAGTGATGTCTATCAGTTTCAACACAGGAGTGCTGTCCTCATCACTATTCATGTCTTCAAAGAATACCACAAGCTCAGTAAAGGCTATGCCATGCAGGCAAGAATCATCTCCATTATTGCCTTTGGGTGCAGCCTGCCTGGCTCTGTTGTACAGTGAACGCAGACAGTTGTGATGGTACTTTGCCTCAATGGCAATCATGTCTCCTGCTGCAAGCTTGGCCAAAAAAGCAGTGTCCTCAAGTTCAAGGGCACACTTCTGCACATTTGTGTCAATGTTGTAGGTTTATGCTTTATGTGAGTCTGCAGAACCAGCAGCCTCATTGCAGAAGAAACAAGTGGGCTCTGTGAACTGTGGATGGCTGTGAGCAGATCGCATGTGCACAGTAGAGGTGCTTCGTTGTTGTCTTGTAGTTAATTCTCGCTGACTTTGCTCATCAAATGCCTTTTTGTTGAATTTTAGCCGACATTTATTATGCCACTCAGCCCTGTGTGCCTTCAGAGTGGATTCTTTGCCGTCCCAGTCATCCAATTGCTCCAGATTGAGGTCCATTGGCATGTGCTGAAGGGCATGGAACTGGAGAAGGTCTTCTGTCAGGGATGCAAAGCCACTACCAGCAGGCTGTTTCGTTGATTTGAGTGGATACTGTAAAGATTCATCTGTTACTACTTGGCAGAGGACACAAATGTCCCAGTTAGTGCTGGGTGGTGGCTTGGATCACTTGGATGTAGAGGGCTGGGTAGGGTCCATCAGGATGTGATGCTTCAGCATGGTTGTGACGAAATGACCACGGCAAGAGAGGGGATTCTGAAACACAAAAAACACAATGTCAGCACCAACCACCATACCACATTTTACATCTAGGGTATATTATTAAGTGAGGTGGATAACCACAACAATTGTGCATGAAATTTCTGACATGGTTCGTGCATACCATAAGGTTTATTTTCAGATATCGGCATACTTGGGATACTTCAGTCTTGACCTTGACCTCAATGCATGACAACCTGAAATCTTGACAACAATCTTCTGGCAACCTGAAAATGATCATCAAAAATATGGGCATCTTAAGATTAGTTTAAAATGACATCTCAAACATGAATCACCACTGGGTGTTCATTTGCAAATTTAAACTGATTGCTTATTTTTGGTAAATTTTTACCCTGACCTTGACCTAAATGCATTTCCTTGAATTCTGGTGATCTCGAACGTATCATCAAATGAATGGACATCCCCAATTTAGTTGGAAATGACACCTTAAATGTTTTTCTACACTTTTTGGTTCCAAAATTAAGCGAGTTTGAACATTAGACCCGGTGGACTGGCAGCCATCTTGGATTTGACCTCTCACGGTCCTCAGAGGTTTAATCCGACTTCCCTCCACATCTGAAAATAAACCTTATGGTATATACTAACTATGCTCGAAATTTCATGCTTTTCTCATAAAATCCACAATTGTTATAATACGAGAGCTTATCCGCTGTACTCTTCGGGAGTATTTGATCAATGCAAACAACCACAGCGGTATAGTTTGCTGAGCTATCTTTTTTTTTTTCTTGAAATGATTTTTTTGTCATTAACCGCTGTCACAACGGGAACCAAATGGGTTCACTGGTCATCTAGTAGAAAATCAAAATGGCACCGTTGGAACCACCACATTAAGCTCCAAGTCCCACTAAAATGAATTATTAAGATTGAAATGGACACAGCATTTTACAACTTTGAAATTTTTGTTCCAAGTAAGTCGATTATTAGCTTTCCAACAGTACCATTTTGATTACTCTATGACAGCAGAAACCCTTTAGATAAAGCCTGACACACGGATGGACGCTGCTCATTTTAGTAACAGATAAAGCAAAAATATTTTTAACTTATTCTTTTGTTTGACTCTGTTAAAAATAAAACTTAAGGCAAAAAAAAAATCTCTACTTATGTCACTCATCATTAGCAGATTGTAATTCTATCTTACCAGTTATGCCCCAGAGATTCTGGCCCTGGAATTGAAAATCCCCCTGAAGTGCAGAGGAAGCTTACTTCTCATCACAACACTTGGAGGAGGCACACCACTTAACTTGGGTTGGTCAAAACGAGTATAGACCAAGAAGAATCATAATGAAGCAAGGTGGTCATAATTTTTGTTGATGTTGTTTGTATTTTTACGCCTTGTCCATTTGCGCACATCAATCTACCCTGTTGTTAGTTCATCTTAATGTCCAGCTCAATGTCAGTCTGCTCATCAGAAGAGCTGGATACCTTATGCTCTGCAGCTCTTTCTAGGAGCATTGACCTAAGTACAAAAAGTCTACAGGAAATATGTGTGTCTGAAACCACACTCAATGGATAAAGGAATCCAACCGACATGAAATAAGTAAACTGGCAAGTTGTTACATGCTCCATCCCAAAGTCACTATTTATATCTCTGCAATTCAGACAATAATTAATTACAACCTTTGTATTTTAAATAACACAATGGTTTCAATAAAAGCCACTGGTCAGGAAGTTGGAATTTTAGAATAATTTGTGCCGATTGTAGCCATCCATTTATTACGTATAGCAGAAGTACCCATCCCCAATGACAGGAAAAGTATGCAATTAAAATTTTCTTTTTGGACCGAATTAAAAAAATTCATCCACAGGTGCACACTCTGGAGGTCCGTCCCCTTGGTATGCATGCAAAGTTTCAAGTCTCTAGCTGTCATCGTCAATGAGCTATGGCACTGACAAACACACATACACAGGAAGACACAGACACACAGGGTATTATATTTGTATAGATGACATTCTTTGCTACACATTTGTTTCATCTGATGCATGATCACTCTGGAACGTTTCAGATTGATACCTTTAATGTCATCGTTTTGATTGAGGTTTGAGCACCTGTTCCAGTTGTCGGGCTCTTACGCTGCAGAGAAAATTGTCTATTACTCTGACACTGCAATGCAGTGATTGAACGGATTTTCTCAATTATTTCTGGTTTGAGCTTTAAAAAATGTTTTAATTTATTTTTGTCTACAATGTCGAGGTTCATATGAGAGCAAACACAAAATGTACAACAAGGGGAGCAGGAGACAAGAGGAGTGGGAGAGGGAAGGACAAAACAGTGGGGAACAGAGACATGAGATCTGTGGAAGGGAGAGGGATGGGTTTTGTTTTGTGATTTATATCAACTCCTCCAATGCATAGAGCTAACCTCTGGATTGTGGCCTTCCTCGGTGGACGTTGTCCTGAAGCATTTAACCCTGGACTCGATTTGAGACTTCTCAGAGGATTTCCTTCTCAGGTAGATTTTGACTGATAACGATTTTAATTTCATTTCCAAGGCATGTTGAAAACAAGATTGACCGCACTGTGGTCACAACTTGTGAAACAAAACATATAGTTTTGCTTCCTCTGTCCACTCAACTCCCTAATCCTTGCTGTTGAATGGCTCAGCTTACATTCTCTAATCTGTCTGTGAAAGAGAAAGAGATAAAGAGAAAGAGAGAAAGAGAGAGACTGACTGTCCCGTGTTCCCATGAGAATGAATAAGATTCGATAGATAAGATTAAGAGGGTAGATTCGAAGACAAACTGACAACAGGGTCGATTGTAAGACACGCCATGATTAATAACAACAACAACAAAAATCACATTAGTACATATAATTCGTAATTCTCAGGCAGGGTGTGGAATCAATGTGTATGTAGTCCCATGTGCTGGTATTAGTGGGTGGACATTAAATATGCCAGAGTTGTTGCTTCGTATGAAGCCGTGGCTACTGGTTGCATCATTTTTTGGAAGCGTGGCTGTGCTGCTGATGCAGTGCCCCTGTTTCCAGTTAAGCTAGTACTCATTTTATCGACCTCAGAAGGATGACTGGTGAGTCAACCCACCTGGTGCTATTTCAACCGTGCGACAGGGTCTCAAAACTCAAGACTCTAAAATCAAAAGCTAACCACGTTAACCATGAAGCCAACACCAGGCTTATCCCACAGTGTCCTATGCAGACTGGGTGAGTTCTCACGGCACCTGAGCAAATTCCAAATTCCTGCACACTCATTATGGTTTCGTGCGTCAGAGTGGTGTTCCGTCCAGGATTGTAACCTTTGCCAAGAAACTCTTTTGGCAGAACTAATGCTCAATATAGAGCATGGTTGATGATGATGATTAGGATGATGTATAGTTTGTTTGAAACTATATGAATATTTTTTAATTGACATATATGGTACGCTTCATTACCTCTGCCACTGAATGTGGATGGAGATTATGTATTCACCCCTGTTTGTTTGCCAGTTTGTCTGTGAGCAGGATATCTAAAAAAAATTGTGGACCGATTCAAACGAAACTTGGTGGACAGGTTGGGTATTTGACAAGGGCGTTATGATTCGATTTTGGTGAAAATCCGGATCCAGATACGAGAATTTTAAAAAGCGATTCTTCACAATTGAGAGATAGGGCCAAAAACGAAATCCAACTCATCCAATCCAACTAACTCATCGACCAAGTTTTCTCATAACCTGCCCACAAGTTTTCTCTGCCCACAAGGTTTTAAGATATTGTGCTATATATCGTTTTTGGCCCCATCTCTCATTGGTAAAGAATCACTTTTTAAAAATGAGAAAACCAGGTAGATGAATTGGGTAGGTGACAAAAACAAGTCCATTAGATTTTGTTTCAGGTCTAGATCAAGATCCGGCCAATCAGTGGGATACAAAACGTAAACTGTCCAGCCTAGCAGAGGTTTGTGATCTACTGAGTATCAGGCGAGTTATACATGTGTTTGTGTGTGTTTAACTCTTTTGAACATCTCGTTTTGAGAACCTTTTGAACACCCCACGTAATGCAATTCATTAATGTTCGTTAAATGTCATTTTGATAGTCTGAAAGGGGATCATATAACCTGACTTTACAAAACCATCCATCACCAAAATACCACACACATTACAGCGTCTTGGTGCTGTCGAAGAAGTCTCTTGATAGGAGTTATGTGCATGGGTGGTTTGCAGTTGCATTCCCTGCTGTCAGTCAGGGCAGTCGCTGGCATCAATTTGGTAACTCTTCGTGAAAGAGATCATGGGCTATTTAACAGCCATCAACGACCAGTACTGGCAGACGTGTCCTCTGGCTTAATGTCCTTCCAATAGATGGCTCACACGTTGATGCCTTGCCCCACATGCGCAACCTTAAGATGACGGTTTATTGCTGTGTCGAGATTCTAACCCAGACTAAACAGGTTGAAAACGAGTGCACTTTGCTCTCGGCCCACACAACCATACACATTGAGCTAAATATCCCCCATATTGGAATATAATGAATTTCAAATGAGAGAAATCAGTAAATTTTGCAAATTACCTGAAAGCTTTGTAATGCACAAATTACAAATTAATGATGAGGATATTGATTCTCATGTCAGAAATAGGCCTTATTTCATTGGAATAAAAATCTACGGTTCCAGAAACAATGCAAGTATTTTTTCCAGGTGTGATTATAGCAATATTTAAAAAGAATGATTAATTAGAGATTGCAGACTGTTGCCAAGACTTGTTTTGTGTGGTGTTTGTGTAGTTTTATGTAGAATATTTTGTGTGGTGTTTGTGTAGTATATTTTGTGTGGTGTTTGTGTAGTATATTTTGTGTGGTGTTCGTGTACTGGTGTTTTCTGTAATTAATAATTGACATAACTTGAACTGCCACTTTATAACTGCCGGCAGTGATGACCCGGTACCAAGACATCCCACTTTGATGCAACCCTACTTTGATCGGACAGCTGACCCTGACCCATGACGTTTATTATTATTCAATTGAATTCAGAATGACATTAAAATAAATTCAATTCAAATCAAATGGAAGACCAAATAGGTAAAGTACTGCATTGGAGTCATCAGAGGGAACCCAAACAAGCAAAAAGCAAAGGTAAAGTCATCAGGTGGAACCTGGATAGGATTTGGGTTTCAGCTGCTGCTACTCTCCCCTCAAATCCGTACAGGCACAGCCAAGTGAGCCTTATTCAAAAAAGAAAAGAAAAAAAGAACCCAGATTCAAATAATTAAATAATTCTGGCTGCCAGACCATGCGTCCGATCAAGATGAAATTAAAAACTTATATTCCACATCATAACTCGATCATAATTATGAAGTTTCACATCGATCGACGAAGTGGTTCAACAGAAATAATTTCATTCATATTTTTGTTCAATCCAGTATGGCTGTCAGACCATGTGACCTATCAATTATTCATGAACACCCTGGTATCCCCAAGGCTTGGGGAACATGTTGGTGAAGTTTCCCCTTAATCTGTCCAGTGGAGAAGAAGATATTTATAAGGTTTAGGGCAAATTCAATATGGCTGCCAAACCATGTGACCTATGATATCATAGGTGTGAACATTTTGCTCCTCATGGATAGGTGGTCATATCTGTAAAGTTTCACCTCAATCTGTTCAGCCGTTTCAGAGAAGATGGTTTTTGAAGGTTTATTATCTTGCAAAAACGAAGTTTTTGCAAGATATGTGAGTCAGCTTGTATGTTTTATTTATTTTTTTATTAATTTTTTTTTGTCTGTAATCACGTATAAAAAATTCTGCAGAGCACAGTTATCATTGGAAATTTTTGTAACTTTGCATATGAGAGGCCTATAGAGGTCCCTTTCAGCACACAAAATTTTGAAGGTGAAGGTCAAAGGTCAAGGTCACTGGCACAAATCAGGGGAGTCGACGAAACCCTTATTTTTTGAGTAATTTTGATCGGATCGTCTTCAAACTTCATGGGAATATAGTTCATGGTCTGGCGCTCAGCTGATTAATTTTTGGTGGCGATTGGCCTCGACCTTCATGGTTAGCACCTAAGGTCAAACATATTTGACCCCAAGGTCAAATTTTCAAGTTTTAGGAACCATATTGTGTAGTACCTCAAATTGAACACCTCGATGAGTGCTTTCTAGATATGTCAAGCTTGAGACATTTTGACATCATTTGGTGACGTTATGAGGCAAACGCATATTTTTCATGGTTACTCTGTAGAATGATTCTCATCGGAATCTCTCGTAGGCAGATATTCCTCAAGGAGTCGCTCCTGGTGGATAGCAGCTCTGTTCACCTCAGTGTGACCTTAAAGAAGTCACACGTGGTCACCTTTTGGCATGGTTTATTTATTTTTTATTAAATAGAACAATATGGCTGATGAATCACAAGACCGATGATGTCATCAATTTTTTTTGGGGGGGACCAATTTATCCCTACATGACCCACAAATTTTTGATACTGATCAGATGGAGCGTTCTACATATGCAATTATGACGTCATAACGAAGGCACCTGAGACATCACACAAAAATCACACTTATTCCCCATGTGGGGTACGTGCTATCTGCCAAGTTTCAATTATTTCCTTGGCCCAGTTTCAGAGATACAGAGGTCCAGTTTTTTTTCCTTTTTTTACAACATGGCTGCCACACCACTTGACCTATGATGTCATAATTACCATTGCAACATTCTACATGAATAGTCACTCCTATCTTGAAAATTTAGTGTCAATCCGACAAGCGATTGCAGAGAAAAACATTCATGTTCTGTGCAGACAAACAAACAAGCAAACAGACAGACAGACAAATGGACCCAAATGCAATACCCTCTCCTCTGGCGAGGGCAAAAACTAGAACAGCATTCAATAGAGTGCATATAGTGTAGTAGATAGTAGAAAAATCGTGACAGGGCGTAGTGGCGTGTACCTGTAATCCGGCTACTCGGAGGCTTGGGTTGGAGGATTGCTTGAGGATGGGAGCCCTGCACTGGGCCGCGCTATGAGAGGGTGTAGGGCAGCCCGGAATCATGGCGAAACCCAATCCTTATCCCTGTGTCGTAAGAGACGACCAGGGTTGCGTCAGGAAGAGCATCCGGCATAAAACCTGTGCCAAATCAGTATGCGGATCATAACGGATGATCCGCTGTTGAGACCTTTAACGGGAGCAGCCGGAAGACTAACAACATAGGAGAAAAATCGTGCAAATTATGATACAAGCATCAAATTTGGCATTTCTGTTCTGCAGGGATTTCTGATCAAATCTGCCTGATTGGCCATTTGAAAATCAAAATTTTGAAAAATTTGAAAAAAAAAAAAAAATTCAAAAAAATTTGAAGTCACAGCTGGCTGAAATTCTTGAAGCGCAAGTGAACATCCCAGATAGAGAACCAAGGGGAGATGCAGTCATCATTGATGGCTCAGTACTTATCAATGCCCTACCTCCACGCACTTCAAAGATATTTGATGACTATGCTGAAGAAGACATCATCCCAAAGGTGGAATCCTATGGTGCCAGGTACGAGAATGTTTCTGAAACATTCACCAATCTCAGCCAGCATCCAACATTGATTCGTGATCTTGATTTTTTTGAAGTTTTTTTTTTTCCAAATTTTTCAAAATTTGGATTTTCAAATGGCCAATCAGGCAGATTTGATTAGAATCCACTGGAGAACAAATGTGCCAAATTTGATGCTTGTATCATCATTTGCATGACTCCTCTTAAAAATTGCTGTTATCTGCCCCACTAATACCTCTGCTGGGATGAACAGTTTACGTTTTGTATCCCATTGACAGGACGGATCTGGATCGGTACTTTAACCAAAATCGAATCAGCTTGTTCTCGTCACCAACCCAATTCATCCACCTAGTTTTGTCATAACCCGTGCACAACTTTTTGAATTATCGTGCTACTGCAGATATCATTTTGGCCATATCTCTCAATGGTGAAGAATCACTTAAAATTATAATATCTGGATCCCGATCTTCACCAAAATCGAATCAATTCGTCCTTGTGGCACACCCAACCCGTTGACCAAGTTTCATCCAAATCTATCGACATTTTTTTTTTGATATATCCTGCTCACAGGTGAACAGACAGACAAGCAAATGGGTGATTACATAACCTCCCACCTTTGTCGGTGGTGGTAAAGAGAAATCGATAAAAACAGTTGAAGGCACTTAAATATCCTATAATCTTTTTTTTAGTTTTGAGACGTTGATTACTACACTTACAAGAATGTCATTGACAACTGCTGTTACAAAGTAGAATTGAACACGAACTGCCTTTTTAAAATATTAATCTCAACCCAAGAACTTGGATTAGTTTTATTGATTATTTTTTCCCCCCTCCGTGGCAGTTTGTGTTTATAGCGTATTGACACACGGACACTTTTGAGATTTCTAGCATGCCTTGGGTTCAAATGAATTGGCCAAGATAAGTTCTGGGTGAGGGCAAGGAGGGCATTTGCTTTTAATTATTTCACAGTTAATTGGTTATATTATAAACAACTATGTTTATTTGCTGATGGGAAAGTAACATTCATGAATTAGTATTAACGAGTTGTCTTGCTCACATAAAACAAAGCTCATGAATCGTGTGATTAGATCAATAAAAGTGGAAAGTGATCACAAAGTGAAGGCATACCGAGTGTTTACAAATGCTTACCATCCATTACACTTTTATTAGGATTAAAAATTTAAATTAATAAGGCTTGTTCAGAAAGCTAAATATAAAACGATACTTTCACGTTTATTTATTTTTTACAAATTATTGGATAAGATTATTTTTCTTTCAACAGTGAACTAAGGTAATTGGAGGAGCTTGTACACATATGACGAGGGTAATAGTAGACATTAGTGTGGTTATATATCGCAAACTTCTAAATTTTAAAATAAAATAAATGTAGGCATTTCTTTTGCGATTATATCTTGATCGTGAGATTTTGAATGCTCCTTATAGGTAGGAGGGAAAACGTAAAAAGAGAAATCATATAAATAGATTCACGTACTGTATCCCATTTCCTCATTTCTTAGATGTTGAGCCGTATCTCATTGGTTGATCAATCAGTTGCATCTGGTTAAATATCCCGTACAGTATATGGGATTTGAATGGGTTTTGTCAGCATCATGAGCTCTATGTTCAGATAGTAATTCCACACAGTCCATCCTATATTAGATGGATATTCCCAAATTAATTTTAAAAGGCATACATGGACATGTATTCATAATTTGTTTCTTTCTAGTGTTCTGCTCGAAGGCAGGATCAATGCTGCTGAAGCAGCCCAGTGGAGCTCGTTTGGTTATTATGAAGGGTTAATGCTAAAAATGTCAACTTCCCCTTGCTTCTTACAGCAGTTAGCATACCTCGATCAACGTTATGTTGATTTCATCCATTTTTCTACCTGCCCACTGACGCAGACCGACATTGGCCTTCATGAGAAAGACATATTCTTTATTCTGATATATGAGGAACCTTCATTTAAGGTAATTACTCCACCAAAGGAATGCATCTCCCAATAGTCTATCCAGTATTGTGATAGGAAGGACAACCCAAAAAGAGAAATTATATGAATAGATTCATATGTACTGTGTCCCATTTCCACATTCTTCAATGTTGAGTTTCTCATTGGTTGATCAATTAGTTGCATCGACTCAAATACCTATGGTATATTTGTTAATTGTCTGAATGGCTGAAGCTCATATCAATTTTTCTTTCTTATCTACCACCTCAATGTCCAGTATTAACAGGTTTTAGAATATAACAGTGAAGAGTGGTGTTTTTGCATTTCTTCCATATAAGCTAAAGCATGGCAAAAATGAGTCAATTTGTTGAACTTCTGATTATTTCTCAAGCTCATAAAGTACAGGAGATAGTCCACCATGATGATGTAGAGGTAGCAGAATACCTTTGACCTGTATCGTCTAGGTTTCATTACCCATCTCACTATAAACTGTCAGATTGGTATTTCACAGGTTTGGCGTCACATTAAAGTCCACCATCCCTCGAAAGAACCTGAAGCTTGGTGTGTCTCCTCCTAACATTAGCTGGTGGACATTAAAGCTCCCACGGTGTTTTTTTGCAATGAATAGGCGAGTTAACTCAGACACCTTGAATAAATGATAACTTCATGTCGAAATGAATGTCAAGCTCTTACAAATGGTTGTAAAAGACTTCAGCCAAACTTCCTCACAGCGGGCACCACAATAAGGTGGGATTCATTTTGGCCATTCAATAAGTAGTAGTGTTCATGAATACAGGAAATTAACTTCAGCCTGCTGTGATTATCCAAACGTAATTTTTGTCTTTATCCAACAAGTACCTTTTATTCTGTGGAGGTTGTTCTCAATAGGTGATATGTCTCCCTTGGTCACAATCTTGGAGAAATATACTCGGACAGCATTAAATTACAGTATGTATTATTGTGTAAATATATATATATATATATATATATATATATATATATATATATATATATATATATATATATATATATATTGTTTGTTTGTTTGTTATGGATTTCAGGATCGGATCGGAGTAATGCATACAAACATTTAGTTCCTCAGGCAGTTATTTCCCGAACTGCATGTCCAGCAGAGACCCATCCCCATGTCTGGTGAGATTCTAACTTTGATGCATTGAGAAGGGTATAGAATAGATTTCCTTTCTTATAGGATGGCCTTTTCTCTTTACGACACATTCATGCACGTGAGAGATAGCCATTAGTCGGGACGGTAACAAATGGTGAATGGACCTTAGGGGAAACCTCCTCCCCTCCCCCTCTCTCCAGGATGTGGTTGCAAACGTGAATCATCGGCGAACTCTACTCCAGCCAATGGGAGCTCGAGGTGAAGATGATGAGCCAAGCAATGGGTGTTCGGATTAACCGTGACGTCATTAGGGCCGAAGCAATCAGCATCTACCTTATTGAGACATGCGTATAAAGCACACAACTTCACCTCCTTCTTCATTTGCTGCGATTTTTACCCTGAAGAGTGCAGCACGAAAAGCTTCGGTCACTATGTCATGTTTATTTGTATCCATACATATATATATATATATATATATATATATATATATATATATATATATATATATATATACATACATACATAAATATAAACATATATGCAAATGTACATACATACAAATGTGTATATATATATATATATATATATATATATATATATATATATATATATATATATATATATATATATACATACATATACATACATATACACTGTACCGGGCATAGTGGCGTGTGCCTGTAATCCGGATACTCGGAGGCTTGAGTTGGAGGATCGCTTGAGGACGGGAGCTCTGCGTTGGGCCACGCTATGAGAGGGTGTAGGGCAGCCCGGAATCATGGCGAAACCCAATCCTTATCCCTGTGTCGTAAGAGGCGACCAGGGTTGCGTCAGGAAGGGCATCCGGCTTAAAACCTGTGCCAAATCAGAATGCAGATTATAACGGATGATCCGCTGTGGCGACCCCCAAAAGGGAGCAGCCGAAAGAAGAAGATATACACTGTATATATACATGCATACATACGCACTGTATATGTATATATATATATATATATATATACATATACACTGTATATATATATATATATATATATACATATACACTGTATATATATATATATATATATATATATATATATATATATATATATATATATATATATATATATATATATATATATATATATATATAGATATGTATATACATATACACATGTACACTGTATGTATATATATATATATATATATATATATATATATATATATATATATATATATATATATATACATATGCATATATATATATATATACATATGCATATACACTGCATATCGGGTGGACCACCTGTCATGGGACTGTAGGGCACCGCGCAGGGGGAGGCCCCGGCCCATCAGATCACAAACTCTGCCCCGAACAGACCGGGCAAGCCGACCCCCGCTTCCCCCCCCCCCCCCCCCGTCCCAGGGAAACTAATGAGTGCCGAACATATAGGGCCGTGTTTTGGCAGAACCAGATGGGAAAGAGCCCTCAGCACTGCGGCAGGTCATTTATTATGGCCAAATTGGCAATGGCAATTTGACAATTAGGTGCAAAATTGCCGGCGTGGGGGTAGACGCCATTGTGGACACAGGAACAATCGCTGCGATCAGCCCTGTAGTCCTTAATTCCAGTGCAGACAGTTGTGATGAGATACACCGTCTACAAAATCATAGTTTGCAGCTGACTACCGGGGCAACGGCCCCCATCATAGGGCATGGTTTCCTGACCCTTAAATTGGGCTCGGCTAAAAGAAAGATAGAGGTTTGGGTGGCGGAGGTGTGCGACCCATGTTTAATAGGCTTGGATGTGCTGACTGCTGGTGGTTGCAAAATCGACTTGGGCCGGGGGTCATGCAGATGGGTGGTGACGAATTGACACTGGGGGTATGAGCACGGATGAGAAGGTAGAGCTGGAGGCTCCCATCTCCGTGATCATCCCCCGGGTGCCGAGGCAATAATTCCGGCACAGTGACGGCTCAACCAAACTGGCAGGGCTCCTGTGGTCTGGCCAAACTATTGGCGGGGCAATCGACCCCGGGTTTAGTTGTGGGCTGCACCCTGGTAAACACTGATGGGCCGGTCGTGCCAGTCAGGGTAATTCATGTAAGCACGGAACCACACACGATTGGACTGGGCACAAAGGTGGCAGATTGCACCCCAGTGGTACAAGTCGCATAGCTGAGGGACGATAACATCGAGTCGGACCGGCCCCAGAGGGGGTCTTCAGAGCCTGGTAGGAATTGGCCCGATACCATTTGCGAGATGGTAAATTGGAGGAGTGTAGATTTAGAGGACGCCCAGCGGGAGGCCTTACACAAACTAGTCGACCGACATATAGGAATCTTCTCCTTATCACCCGAGGATATTGGACGTACGAGCCTGGTGAAACATCAGATCCACACCGATGGGGCCTGGCCTGTCCGTTAGCCTGCTCGATGGCTCCCTTGGAGCAAGAGAGAGGAAGGAGGCTGATGAACAGGTAGAAATGATGCTCAATGCAGGTGTCATTGAACCCTCGGGAAGTCCTTGGATGTCACCGGTTGTGATCGTTAAAAAGAAGGATGGGACCACATGTTTCAGCGTGGACTATCGTCAGCTTAACGACGTGACATTCAAAGACTCCTATCCCCTGCCGAGAATTGACGATACCCTCAACGCCATTTCAGGATCTAAATGGCTCTCAACTCTAGACCTCAAGAGTGGGTATTGGGAGGTGGAGATGGATAAGACAGGGAAGGAGGAAACGGCATTCTCTACAGGGAAGGGACTGTATCAGTTCACTGTGATGCCGTTTGGTTTGTGCAACGCCCCCGCCACCTTTGAGCGCTTCATTGAGCATGTGCTGGGCGGCATGCCATGGCAATCATGCCTGGCGTACCTGGATGACGTCTTGGTACATGCTAAAACATTTTCCAATGCCATAGCCAATTTGGACCAGGTGTTTTGGCGCCTCAGGCAGGCAGTGTTGAAGTTGAACCTGGGGAAATGTACTTTGTTCGCAAAAGAGGTGGCCTATCTCGGACACGTGATAGGCCGTGATGGGGTGAAAACTGACCCAGGTAAAATTACAGCGGTAGAGGAGTGGCCCGTACCTTGTAATGTCAAACAAGTACGAGGGTTTTTGGGTCTCTGCTCATATTACCGGCGCTTTGTGGCAAAATTTGTGGACATAGCCAGACCCCTTCACCGGCTTATGGAGAAGGGGTCGCGATTTAATTGGACAGTGGAATTACATCAGGTCTTCCTCAAATTAAAGGGGTGTTTGACATCCGCACCCATTTTAGCCTACCCAACCGATGACGGGATGTATACCCTGGACACGGATGCAAGCCAGGAAGGATTGGGCGCAGTCTTGTTTCAGACACAGGGGGTGGGGGGGGGGGCGTGGAAAGAGTGATCGCATATTACAGTCGAGCCATGAGTCGGCCCAAACAAAATTATTGCGTCACTCGCAATTAGCTATTGGTCATGCTGTCTGCCATGAGCCATTTCCACCCGTACCTGTATGTGAGGAAATTTTTGGTTCAAACTGACCATTCCTCCTTGCAATGGCTCTTTCGGTTCTAGGAACCAGAGGGCCAAATTGCAAGGTGGTTGGAAAAGTTGCAGCAGTACGATTTTTGTGTGGCCCATTGAGCCGGTAAGGCTCATGCGAATGCCGATGCGCTCTCTCGACACCCCTGTCTGGGAGAAAACTGTAAATATTGCACGAGGCATGAGGAGAGGGACCAATTGGCAGACACCTCCCAAAAGCTCCTAGTCCGTGCAGCCCAGGTAGTAGGCCCGATTTTGCCACTAACCGTGGACGAGGAATTTGCCTATTTGGCATGGAGCACGGCCAGGCAGGAAGACCCCGTGTTAGGGCCCGTGTATGAGTGGGTCCGGGTAAGTAAGAGACCCAGCGGGGAGGAGGTCACCCCGTTCCGAGCATGAACAAAGGCATACTGGGCTCAATGGAAAACTCTGGCAATGAGGGATAACATCTTGTACCGTAAATGGATGGAGATCCCCTTGGAAAGAACTTCCTGGCTTGTGATAGTCCCTGACCAATTTAAAACCAAAATTTTAGACCAGGTGCACAGTACCCGCCCCGATGGCTATTTGGGAAAGACCAAAACAACATCTTGGGTCCGCCGGCGGTTTTATTGGGTCAACATGGGGCGCGATGTTCAGAACTGGTGTCGATCATGCGACGCCTGGACTGCGATAAAGGGACCGGCATGGAGGATAAGGGCCCCGCTTCACCTACATCAGGTTGAGGCATCCTTGAGCGAGTGGCCATGGACATTTTGGGACCACTGCCCCCCACTCGCCAAGGTAACCGGTACATCCTCGTAATTATGGACTACTTCACTAAATGGCTGGAGGCCTATGCCCTTCCCAACCAAGAAGCCGGGGTTGAAGCACAGGCCTTCATAGAAGGTTTTGTATGTCGGCACGGGATTCCGGAGGAGCTGCACACTGATCAGCGGCGAAATTTTGAGAGTGAATTGCTAAAAGAAGTGTGCAGTCTCCTGTCAATTCGAAAACCCGGACAACGCCCTTAAGGCCACAATCTGACGGGATGGTGGAAAGGTTCAATAGAACCCTAATTCAACAATTGGGACTCTTCACCACCACCCGTCAGGATGACTAAGATGGACATCTCCTGTATTTGTTAATGGCCTACCGAACGAGTCAACATGGAGCCACTCCTTGCAGCCTGGTGCTCCTCATGTATGGACGGGAGCTGCAAGCCCCCTTCAATTTGCTGTGTGGTCCGATGCCTGAGCGTCCCGACGGACCCACAGGGAAGGGCTATGCACGTCAGTTGGAGGAAGGCATGGAACGAGTCCATGCCTTTGCCCGCCGCCAACTACAACAGGCGGGTGTGAAAATGAAGTGCAGGTTCGACCTCCAGAACCAGGTGAGTGAGTACTCCCCGGCGATGAAGATTTGGTGCTTCAACCCCCGGAGGAGGAAGGGCAAATGCCCGAAAGTCACCTCACCCTGGCAGGGCCTGGGTGTCGTCCTGGCGCAAATTAGTGACATAGTCATCAAAATTTAAATGGAGCCACGGGCCTTTCCCCATATCGTTCATGCAGACCGCCTAAGACCCTATAAGGGCGACCTTATGCCCTCATGGATGGATCAGACTGGAGGAGCCGGAGCTAGGACCACTGCTCCCGTGGAGATGCACGGCTCGTAGAGCCTTGCCCCGAGTGCACGATGCCCCGGCCAGGATGTTGCAAACATCCTCGCCTGGGCAAAGGAGCACGAATTAGTGGATGGGTTTAGCGTTAGATAGACCGGCCTCATGGGGTATGAGCAGTCCTCCATGGGGCCTGGTGGGATAAGTTAGAAGGAATTTAGGATTGAATTTAGAAATGGATTGAAGACATGGACAGACATGGTATGTGTAGTGGGGACGTAGATTAGTTACGTAGAGTTAAAAGGAACGTGCATTAGAGTATGGGATGATGGGGAGCATGAGGTAGTTAGGCGAACGTAGTTAGCATCAGTGTGATGTGGAAGAAAAAAAGCAGAGAAAGACACATCATGAATGAATGTGGGTCAGTGGAGCCGAGTGTGAATGGAGTGAATGTGGAATGCATGGTGCGAACGAATGATTGGGGGGAGGAGTGAATCCCACCCTCGGGAACCCGGGGTTAGTGTAACGTTCGTTAGCGGGTTCGCTAAATTAACCAAACGGATGTCCTTTTGTTGTTGGTGTTGAATGAAGGCACTAAACCTTTTTGAAGGGTGCAGGAGTCTATTGACCGGCTGGGAGCATGGCTGTTGAAATGTGTGCACTGAGTAGAGGGCCCCCTGGGCACCGAAGTAGTCGGCCAGAGTAGGCCATAGGTCCAAGGGACAGAGTTAGTATAATGGCCACGGGCAGCCCACGGAAACGGGACCCGGAAAACGAAAATGCCGCGTGGGCATCAAAGGGGACACTGCCAGGGGCATTCCTCACGTTCATACGGAGTGGGTAGGCTCGGAGACAGCCTCAGCCACCCGGGGGTGCCATAGTTTGAGTTCGGCAGATGGGAATCCCTGCCAATGGAGCCACGCTGCCCCAGCCATGAAATTGTGCAAGAGCACGAGAGAAAATTTGTGGGCTGGGCCCAAATTAATAATGGACACGAACACAGGCAACGGCAATCATGGTTTCTAGAACCGATAGTTTAAAGAGACAGGCATGTTGAAAAGCCCCACGGATAGATTAACGTTTAATAAATGCAAGGATATATAGGAAACGTGTACCCCTTCGCACCATCCATCCCTTCGCTGTTCGAGGGCCGCTGGACTCACCTTGGAAGATTGCTGAAATCTGTGGGAGTTATTCTGAGGCTGCATTGGGCCACGAGACGGAGTCACTGGTCTCTTCCTCAATCCCCTCAAAAAGGATCTTAGGGATTGGGGATAGACGGTCAGGACAGGTTAGCCGAACAAAGACGATAAAGGGGGCAAGGGACACACGTAATTATAAATAAATAGAAAAAAGTTTAAATTTCGTTGTTGCAACCTAATGGGGGTGGGTATTGACAAAGACAGGCATAGACGATAGGTTGGGGGGAGACCATAAGGTAGGTCCGAGCCCGTTTTCAGACCGGCCGGTGCCACCACACTGCCTCCACAACTTCACGAGACCAGACCGAGGCCGGCCAGCTTTGTGTGCCGACCTCCTCTTGTACTGCATCTTGCCTGGTCTGCGTTTGCCATGCCATGCTTTGACTGCCTTTGCCTTGCCTCCATACCTGCCCATGCCTTTGTTTGCATTGTCATTCAACCCTCACCATGTGCTCCAGGACCACCTCTGAAAGTGTTTTGCAAGGACAGCTGTGCAGGCAGCCGCATTACTGGGGACTGCATTTGAGCAGCCCGGATATCTCCTTGTTGTTGCATGAAGGTCAGTTCAAATGGACCGGGGACTGCACTGAGCAACCCAGAGATCTTGTTAAATAAAGGCCAGTAAAAATGGCCTGTGAGACGGCGTATGGCCTGCCGTGTTCGGGTGAGTTGCTTCCAGCAGCCGGAAAAAAAGAGAAAAAAAAAGGAATAATTCAACGATATACTGTATATATATATATATATATATATATATATATATATATATATATATATATATATATATATATATACATATACATATATATACATATACATATATACATATATATATATATATATATATATATATATACATATACATATATATATATATACATATATATATATATATATATATATACATATATACATATATACATATATATATATATACATATATATATATACATATATATATATATACATATATATATATATATATATATACATATATATATATACATATATATATATACATATATATATATATATATATATATATATATACATATATATATATATATACATATATATATATATATATATACATATATATATATATATATATATATATATATATATATATACATATATATATATATATATATATATATATATATATATATATATATATATATATATATATATATATATATATATATATATATATATATATATATATATATATATATATATATATATATATATATATATATATATATATACATATATATATATATATATATATATATATATATATATATATATATATATATACATATATATATATATATATATATATATATATATACATATATATACATATATATATATATATATATATATATATATATATATATATATATATATATATATATATATATATATATATATATATATATATATATATATATATATATATATATATATATATATATATATATACATATATATATATATATATACATATATATATATATATATATATATATATATATATATATATATATATATATATATATATATATATATATATATATATATATATATATATATATATATATATATATATATATATATATATATATATATATATATATATATATATATATATATATATATATATATATATATGGTGTCCCAAAAAAAATGTACTCACATTTTGGCTCCTCATAACTCATTGAATTTTTCATTTATTTTCAGATCCAATTGACCAAAATAATGGCAGAAGTACGACTAGGTTTTGAAGAAAGAAAATGTATCATAAAGTGCTACTGGAAGCACGAAAACATCATGGAAGTACAAAGACAATTTAGAAGACATTTTCACAAAGATCCACCAACGCAACGCACCATTGCTCGCATCCGAGAAAGGTTTGAAACAGATGGAACTGTGCATGACATCAATGAAGAGCGTTCAGGAAGACCATGGACATCAACCACCCCCGCAAAGTAAAATCAATTGCAGGAAACCCTCCACCGATCCCCACGGAAATCTGTATGACAAATGGCTCGTGAGACAGGAATCCCAAAATCAAGCGCCCATCACATTTTGAAGCGAATTAATTGGAAAAGTTACATTCCAAAATTAATCCACGCTCTAAATGAAGACGATCCTGACCGGAGAGCTGAATTTTGTGAGTGGTACCTGGGCAAATGCAAAGAAGATGCAGCATTTCCATCCAAAATTGTTTGGAGCGATGAGGCCAGCTTCAAGTTAAATGGCTCAATTAACCGACACAATTGCACGTACTGGGCTCCTGAAAATCCGCATGTTACTATGGAACACCATTTAAACTTACCAGGGGTTACTGTGTGGTGTGGGATATCAGCATTGGGCATCCTCGGGCCATTCTTTTTTGACCAAACTGTCACTGGGGATGTTTACTTAAACTTGCGGCAGGAATCCGTTGGTCCACGTGTCGAAGAGATTTACTTTCAGCAAGATGGAGCACCTCCCCACTACCACCGTGATGTAAGGGCCTATCTCGAAGCAACTTTTCTGAACAGATGGATTGGGCGAAGAGGTAGTGTTGAATTCCCTTTGCATTCCCCAGACCTCACTCCAATGGACTTCTTTTTATGGGGATATCTCAAAGATAAGGTTTACGGCTCAAAACCAGCAACAGTCGATGAACTGAAAGAGGAAATTGAAAGACAATGTCTTGCAGTTCCAAATGAAATGATTCATAACGCTGTTGAATCCATTGGTCCACGTTATCGGCTGTGTTTGGAACGTGATGGTCGTCAGTTTGAACATTTGTAAACATGCATTTATCCATTTATACATTTAACCATTAATCTTGTTTCTCAGTCAATAAACAACGTATTTATTGTCATTTAAAGAGTGAGTACATTTTTTTTGGGCAACCTGTACATGCATATACATATATATATATATATATATATATATATATATATATATATATATATATATATATATACATATACATATACATATATATATATATATATATACATATACATATATATATACATATATATATATATATATATATATATATATATATACATATATATACATACATATATATATATATATATATATACATATATATACATATATATACATACATATATATATATATATATATATACATATATATACATACATATATATATACATATATATATATATATATATATATATATATATATATATATATATATATATATATATATATATATATATATATATATATATATATATATATATATATATATATATATATATATATATATATATATATATATATATATATATATATATATATATATATATATATATATATATATATATATATATATATATATATATATATATATATATATATATATATATATATATATATATATATATATATATATATATATATATATATATACATATATATATATATACATATATATATATATATATATATACATATATATATATATACATATATATATATATATATATATATATATATATATATATATATATATATATATATATATATATATATATATATATATATATATATATATATATATATATATATATATATATATACATATATATATATATATATATATATATATATATATATATATATATATATATATATATATATATATATATATATATATATATATATATATATATATATATATATATATATATATATATATATATATATATATATATATATATATATATATATATATATATATATATATATATATATATATATATATATATATATATATATATACATATATATATATATATATACATATACATATATATATATATATATATATATATATATATATATATATATATATATATATATATATATATATATATATATATATATATATATATATATATACATATACATATATATATATATCTCTTCTTCTTCTTCCGGCTGCTCCCGTTCAGGGTCGCCACAGAGGATCATCCGTATGATCCGCATTGTGATTTGGCACGTTTTACACCGGATGCCCTTCCTGACGCAACCCTGGTCGCCTCTTACGACACAGGGATACTATACATATATATATATATATATATATATATATATATATATATATATATATATATATATATATATATATTTTTTTTTTTTCTTTTTTATATACGCCAGGGTTGACTTACTTCCAGCAAAACACAGACATGGGTACCCAACAGATCATTCAGGGGGAGTGAAAGAATCGTCTCGCTCACCAGAAAGTGGTCGTCCCTCAAGTGAGAACATCCTGAAAGGTGTGCGTGCGTGCGTGTCACGACCGTCGCCAGCACCCAGCCTTGCCGTGCACCCTCTCGCAAACAGCCTTGAATGCCAGTCGACATCTGGAGGGCACCGTGGGTTTGGGTTTAGACCCTGGTGTTGTTCGTTGGAAGTTTAGACCCTGTTGTTGTTGAGAGAGAAGGTTGGAAGAGGTGGAGATAGTGAATCTGGAAGTGGGGTGCATCAGTAAGGATGAAGTGAGGACTGCTATGAAGAGGATGAAAAGTGGAAAGGCGGTTGGCCCAGATGATGTACCAGTGGAGGCATGGAATTGCTTCGGAGAGATGGCAGTGGGGTTGTTCACCAGATTATTTAATAAAGTCTTGGTAAGTGAGAGGATGCCGGAGGAGTGGAGATCAAGTGCACTGGTTCCGATTTTCAAGAACAAGGGTGATGTGCAGAGCTGTGGAAATTACAGAGGGATAAAGTTGTTAAGCCACACCATGAAGTTGTGGGAAAGAGTAGTGGAAGCTCGGTTGAGAGGAGAGGTGACGATTTGTGAGCAGCAATTTCGGTTTATGCCAGGAAAGAGCACCACTGATGCGATGTTTGCTTTGAGAATGTTGATGGAGAAGTATAGGGAAGGCCAGAAGGAGTTACATTGTGTGTTTGTGGATTTAGAGAAAGCTTATGATAGAGTGCCAAGAGAGGAGTTGTGGTATTGTATGAGGAAGTCGGGAGTGGTGGAGAAGTATGTGAGGATCGTGCAGGATATGTATGAGGACAGTGTGACAGCGGTGAGGTGTGCGGTAGGAATGACGGACCGGTTTAAGGTTAAAGTGGGATTGCACCAAGGATCGACTCTGAGCCCTTTCCTGTTTGCAATGGTGATGGACAGGTTGACGGACGAGATCAGACTGGAGTCTCCATGGACTATGATGTTCGCGGATGACATCATGATCTTAGGGAGAGGAGGGAGCAGGCTGAGGCGAGCCTTGAGAGGTGGAGGTACGCACTGGAGAGAAGGTGAATGATAGTCAGTAGGAGTAAGACGGAGTACATGTGCGTAAATGAGAGGGAGGGTGGTGGTATGGTGCGGTTGCAAGGAGTTGAGGTGGGGAAGGTGGATGGGTTTAAATACTTGTGATCAACTGTCCAAAGTAATGGAGAGTGTGGGAGAGAAGTAAAAAAGAGAGTGCAGGCAGGATGGAGTGGGTGGAGAAGAGTTGCAGTAGTGATTTGTGACAAGTGTAGCTGCAAGAGTGAAGGGGAAAGTATATAAGATGGTCGTGCGACCAGCTATGTTGTATGGTTTGGAGGCGGTGGCGCTAACAAAAAGACAGGAAGTGTAGCTGAAGGTGGCAGAGTTAAAGATGCTGAGATTCTCGTTGGGAGTGACGAGGATGGACAGGATAAGGAATGAGTATATTAGAGGGACAGCGCAGGTAGGACGGTTCGGAGACAAAGTGAGAGAGGCGAGATTGAGATGGTTTGGACATGTGCACAGGAGGGAAGCAGAGTATATCGGGAGAAGGATGCTGAGGATGGAGCCGCCATGCAGGAGGATAAGAGGAAGGCCAAAGAAGAGGTGAGGGTGGACATGCGGGCGGTTGGAGTGTCAATGGAAGATGTGGAGGATAGAGCGAAATGGAGACGGTTGATCCGCTGTGGCCACCCCTAATGGGAGCAGCCAAAAGAAGAAGAAGATGATATGTACGTTTTATATATATATATATATATATATATATATATATATATATATATATGTATATATATATATATATATATATATATATATATATATATATATATATATGTATATATATATATATGTATATATATATATATGTATATATATATATGTATATATATATATATATATATATATATATATATATATATATATATATATATATATATATATATATATATGTATATATATATATATGTATATATGTATATATGTATATATATATGTATATATGTATATATGTATATATATATATATATATGTATATATGTATATATATATGTATATATATATATATGTATATATATGTATATATATATATATATATATATATGTATATATATATATATATATATATATATATATATATGTATATATATATATATGTATATATGTATATATATATATATGTATATATATATATATATGTATATATATATATATATATATATATATATATATATATATATATATATATATATATATATATGTATATATATATATATATATATATATATATATATATATATATATATATATATATATATATATATATATATATATATATATATATATATATATATATATATATATATATATATATATATATATATATATATATATATATATATGCCGGTAGGCAGCCATGGGTCGCCGAGCATCCGATGACATTTGACCCCTGATCTGAGTTAATATAGTACTAAGTACTTACGAAATTGCAATCAAATCGGTTAACCCGTGTATGAGCAAGGGGGCTTTGAATGGTCATTTTGCCTGAACAATGCACTCATTGACCTTTGAACCCTGACTTAGCCGAGATAGGTCAATATGTCCTGAAGCAAAGTTGTAATACTCATTGAGTACTATGTACCTACGAACTTTCATTCGTATTGGTTAATCCATGTAGAAGCAAGGGTGCCTTGAATGGTAATTTCGCCCAAAAAATGCACTTATTGACCTTTGACCCCTGGCCTACTCGAGATAGGTCATTATGCAAATGAGCAAAGTTGTAGCACTCATTACGGTCTATAAGCATGTAAAGATTCATTCGATTCGGTTCAACCGTCTTGGAGCTAGTGTACTTTGAATTTTCAGCGGGAATGCTCAATGGCCCTCGGACACCCAAGTTGAGAGGGTTACCATTTGGAAACTATAAGATAAAGAAAAAAATGGATATCATACAGCAGATAGAGAATCACCTTAAGATTATGCAAATCTCATCAAATCAAATCTCATCGAGATTTGATTTGAGATTACCAAATCTCATCGAGTTCCATCTCCTGATAACTACTCGGTATCAATTTGAATGAAAAGTACCAAAATGCAGTTTGATATTGGAAATCCCCAAAGTTTGAGGGGGTGCTGTGGGTGAACAAAGATATAAATCGAAAATCTGGCTTGATTGTTTGTGCACAATGCATTCCAAATGATTGGTGTGAATTTTCATGACCATCCGACCATAACCCTCGGAGGAGTAGCATTTGGCGCGAAGGCACCTTCACATGTTATCGATTTTTGCACTAATTGACCTTTGACCCCTGACCTAAGCGAAATCGGTCAATATGTCCTGAAGCAAAATTGTAGTACTCATTGAGTTTCATGAACCTGCAAAGTTTCATTCGTATCGATGCACTCACCTGGTCGCTAGGGGGCCTTCAATTTTCACATGTACCCTAATTGTAGGGGGTGCTGTGGGTAAATAATTCCATATATAACAAAAAACAGAATATATTTGATAGAGCATCACCTGTAGATCATTCTTGCCAAATTTCATAACCCTACGTGGGATAATGGCTTTCGGAATTGATGTCGCGTGAACGGTACCGATTTTGAACGTTTTTCGGTTGTTGCTAGGGAACCAAAGCGTCCCTAGCAACCATCACAATTTCCAAAGCACTAGGTCATAAGATGTACCTACCACCCAAGTTTGGTCAAAATCCACCCATGTTTACTCCCAATTATGCTGATGACAAACAAACAAACATCCAAACAAACAGACAGAATTACTGACAATAAGGGTCACCTATTTTGGCGACCCAATGTGTGTGTGTATATATATATATATATATATATATATATATATATATATATATATATATATATATATATATATATATATATATATATATATATATATATATATATATAATACATACATATTGTTGCGGCCACGGGAACCGACACCATCTTGTCACTCAGCGGGATTAATCCCCGGTTGTCCTTGGTCGAGCCGGACCTTGTGCCACCGCTCACAATTAATGTTGTGGTACGGTGGGTTGTTTTAGAACCACGAATGCCACCCAGTCAACCACGCGTTCCAGTGTCCGCCATCTAATTATTCCGTTTAACTAGAGATCACGTGGTTACCTGAGAGGGGAGCGCCCTCGGCAAAGCGCCAATGTTATCTCGATTAGATTTTAATTGGGGCGGCCGAGCGTTTTAATCGCTGGTGCGTACTGACTATTTTTGGTCAAATCTGTGGTAGTTACCTCCCAGTCTATCGCATTTCGGACAATGCTAGACCAATGGGCGCAAAGGAGAAGCACTGACAGGTTGGAAATCGACAAATTATTTATTAATAATAAAATTAATAAATGGAAAGAACTTTTTATTTTCTGATGTAAATTAAAGAATAAATTAAAAAGCAAAATCAATCAAAATTTCAGGAAAGAGACAAAGAGCAGAAGCTTATCGGCGTTGACTTACTTCCAGCTAAATACAGACATGGGTACCCAACACATCATTCAGGGGGAGTGAAAGAATCGTCTCGCTCACCAGAAAGTAGTCGTCCCTGAAGTGAGAACATCCTGAAAGGTGTGCGTGCATGTCACGACCGTCGCCAGCACCCAGCCTTGCTGTGCACCCTCTCGCGAACAGCCTTGAACACCAGTCGACATCTGGAGGGCACCATGGGTTTGGGTTTAGACCATGGTTTTGTTGGTGACTGACCGGTGCCTCACTTGTTGGTGACGCTGCTCACACCCACCACACACTCGCTTGCCCAAGCACTGGGAAGGACAAATTGTCTCGTTGTTGGCGCTGGTCAGACACCCGCTTCTTGCTCGCTTCTCAAGCTTACTTCTTGTTCTCTTCTCCCTCCCTGGCTTTGTTTCCCACTGCTTTGTTTCACCTCCGCTTTCCCTCTCGCCTTCCTCTCTCCTGCTTTTTCTCCTCTTTCACTTTTCTCCTCTTTCGCTTTTCTCCTCAAAACGTACCTCTCGTTCGTTTTATATCTCCGGGCTGTCTCCGCGGATGCCGTCCACCCCAAGCTCACCCCGCCCCACTTGCGCATGGTTACCATGATGGCCCGCGCACTCTCAAAAAGGCGAGTGGCGGAGCTCGCAAAAGATTGTTGCTGAGGAAGAATGAGGGCGGGCTTCAGAGCTCGTGAAAGAAATGTGGGTAAACGTGTCTGTCGTAAAGAAGAAAAAAACTTCCCATAAGAGAGGGGATCTATCTTTTACCCTTCTCAATGCATCATATTTTAAGATCCCATGAGACATGGGGATGGGGCCAATCTGAACATGAATTTAAGGAAATAACTGTCTGAGGACTTGTATGCGTGAATGCATTCAGCAGACCGGATTCTGAAATACGTAACAATATGTATGTATAAAAAAAAATATGAGAGAGAGAGAGAGGGAAGAGAGGAGAGAGGAGAGAGGAGGTTTCATGCTTTCAGCCTACTATTGAAAGGAATTCAAATGCGATTTCTGAGGGGACGTCTCATCTACCAGGTGATAAGGTCATTCATGCGGTTTTTGACAGTCTTACTGGCTGACCTGGGCCCATGATGCCTTCAGTTCACGCAGCACCTTTTACATCAAAAAGAGAAGCATGGCCTGCATTCTTTCCTTCTCCCACGCACGTCTATCATTTTTGTCACTCTCTACTTATTTCGAATTAAGATTTGGTACATCACTGTGCAAAAGTAATGGGAAGTAAAGATGAAAAGAAAGTTGTCTGAATGATAATTCCTGATTTATTTTTTTTCGTCTCTGATGCTGACAAATACCCAGTGGAGAAGTTAATGATTTCTCAGCAATGCATTCGATCTATCTTAGAGTTGTAAAGCAGAATATTCTCATAAAATTCACGATTTTTCATTTGGGTTAGCAATCCTTCCTCATAAAAACTTTAAGCAAAATCGCTGAGCCCATCGATTTTTGTATATTTCCAGTTTTCCATTCAACTCAAAGTGACAAGAATGCACGCATGTATGTATGATGTATGCACATGCCTATCATCAATTTGGAACATTTGCCCTAATCACAGCTATATTATGACGAGTTATATACTACATAAACATGATAAAAGATGCCTTGTGGGATGCTCTTCCATGTAGACTTTAATATGTCATCCAACTTGTGTGGAGATGGAGGATAGAGATTGAAATGATGAAGTCAACATTCAAGTTCATACTAAAGATGATGAATTATTGGGATTTCACGGCCATAAAAACATGTCATCTGAGCTACTCAATCAATTGGAACTGTTTACACAGCTCATAGCCCGAAAATTATAAAAAAAAACTATTTGTGTCAATATTGCTTAGTTTTAAGACCTTTGTGATCAGAAACTGCTTCCTCTCAATAGGTACACCAAAATGTCTGGCTCAGGCGAGGCTGCTGGATCTACTGCCATGCGGAAATAAGTTTGATCATTGAGGTCACACTTCCTGAACTAAAGTTTCAATTACTCAACATGAATCCACCGGCAACCATTACAAAGTACTTCCACTCATCGACAACATATATGTTTCATGAGCAGAAAGAGTTTGAGAGCTTCTGCAAAGCATAACGTCATGTTCTCATGTCTTATTTCTCTCATTTTTAAGAAATTGTGAATTATTCCGAAATCTGTTCCTTGCCACAGATTATAATCATTTATTTAACAGTAAATGACTATTCTGAAAGCATTGCATCGACATTTGAAGAATGTCGTAAATTACACTATTTTGAAGTAAGCGATTGATTTTGTTGACTGTCTGTATCATCAGCTCGGCTCCATTGTTCATTGAGGTTGGACTCTTTCCACCCAGAACCTCTCCAATGGTGGGTTCATAACCGTGGCCATGGGTCAACATGTGTCCAAACAGTAAGTGGAACAAGAAATGTAATTTCACTTTCTCACTCTCTACCCAGAGTTTTCAGCTTCACCTACAGGTGTATACCTATCTTGCTCAAGGTTTTCATGTATTATCACACACTCACAATTCTTATCGCACATTCCATTTTATAACAAGACAGACCATTTAATAATGCAGGTCGTTGCTGGGTATTTAGCGAGGCGATCTCTTACCCCACACCGGGGCGCTATATTAAAGTAGATCGTTTGGGGGAGCTGTATAGAAGTTGATCTGTTTGAGGACTCATACATATACACACACATTATTTTAACCCTTTGAACCCCTCGCTCTTTGGACTTTCAGCTTTCCCACCCTGGGCTCCCTGGAGAAAAATCTGGCCACTCGGGTATATGGAGGTTTGAATATCAGTTGGTAAACCGGCCACTCGGGTATATGGACATTTGAATAGCGGCTAGTAAACCGGCCACTCGGGTATATGGAAGTTTGAATATCAGCTGGTAAAACGGCCCACCAGGGTTGAAAGGGTTAAAATGAATTAACGATAAATTCAATATAAAGAAACCACAAAAAGACTAAATAAAACATTGATGGAGAAACTGTGGTTGTGGTGGGGCTCGCAGGGAGGAGGGGTTGGTAGGGCAGTGGAGAGGGGGAATGGGGGAAGGTGACACTATGGCAACCCTTCCCATCAGCTAGTTTGTTGCATTCAGTCATTTGCAAGTCAAAACTAACTTGTGAGTGAATATTTGAAAAAGCTGGCTTGCCTGGGTATTGTGGGCTATCACTCTACCCCTTCTGAAAAGTCTTCAGAGAAGGGCACTCTGGGGCCAAAACATTTCACTTTGAGCCTGTGCTCCTTTTTGGAAAGAAAACCTTGAGTTAGTTGTGCCTTTTAATGTTGTGCTCTGCAGTTCTCACTGTTTTGGTGATTATGCACTGGAATGCAATGTATAAATTAATATATGATTACAGTGAAACAGATCAAGTGTTGGTAAGTTTTATCATCAAGCATGCCTAAGCAATTCTGTCCTGGAGTTAATTCATTCCCCATGTGACTCAGTTCCTTAGTAGTGCAAACATGTTATCACTATAATTTCCTTGGCTCTCCTATCATCATGTGTTTCAAAGCAGAGAACAGCCACTGCGATTTTATCAACTCGATTGGTGAGCCTTCTTACCTTCAAATTGTTCTGTACACCCACGTACATACCACTCAAATTGGAACACAATGCCATAAGATTTAATTTCACAATTTACGAGCATTTTGGGCTCACCAGAGCATAATGTGGAATTATCAAATGAGAACAGGTGTAATCAAATCATTTTAAAATTATTACTTTTTTCCCACTGACAAGAAAAGAATAGAGAGTAGAGAGAAGATCACAGTGTATTTGCCCTTTGATAATGAACCCATTATTTCACACATGTCTTTTTTCTCAGGTTTGTTTCAATGAAATGTTATTCTTTTAGGATGTTAAGGTACTTCATTTGATAGTGTGCTCACCTTTGAGCTGTCTGGACCAGGGTCTGATTACTCGCAGAATCAGATGCAGCAAAACCAGGCAGAAAGCATTATCTCTGGCGACACTGCTATGCATCTTTCACAGACAAGAACTGTCCATTCTACATTGTGGACATGAAATTATACTGTGACAAGCAAATACAACCCATCGCTTCGCTGACGGGGACAACAAAGGGGGGAGGGAGAGAGAGAGGGAGAGAGAGAGAGAGAGAGAGAGAGAGAGAGAGAGAGAGAGAGAGAGAGAGAGAGAGAGAGAGAGAGAGAGAGAGAGAGAGAGAGAGAGAGAGAGAGAGAGAGGAGGAGGCAGGTGTAGGGTGAGAGGGGGGAGGGGAGAGCGACACCTCATCAAAAGTTGCTATTCACTGTGGGAGGGAGGGTGTGTGTGTGTGTGTGTGTGTGTGTGTGTGTGTGTGTGTGTGAGACACACACTCACGCAGAGACAGTGAGAGCGACAGAGGTGTAGGAAGAGAGTGCTGTATTTCCTTAGGGGGGGGAGCAAGGAGGGAACAGAGTGAGAGAAGGGTGGAGAGGTGGGGGAGGAGGAAAAAACAAAAAGACAGTTGAGGGGTGGAGGTGGGGTTAGCAAAGAGAATGATATGTGATGCTTAAAGACTGACCACGAAAAAACAAACAAAAAAAACATGTCAGAACAGCTGTACACACAATGGCACAACAGAGTTTATAAAGTAATCTGCTGGCACATCTGCAAAGACTTTGATATTCCAGTTCCAAAAAAATTGTGGGAAAATGATCCAAAAGCAATCACTGAAAACATTGAAGTTTACGACCTTACGAAATCACTGAAGCTCTCTTACGACCTTATGGTACCCTCGGGCGTGAACATGAAAAACAAAGCATTGTGAACAGATATCACACTTAGGTACAAAAAAAAGAGAAGAAGGCATTGCCAATTGAGGTGTTAATACTGGTGGTTTTGGACTAATGATGCAGAAATCAGGAAAATGACCAAATACCAAGACCTCAAGCATGAAGTAAAAATATCCTGGAAGCTGAATAATGCCAAATTGTACCAGTGATGAAGAAGAACCTCACATAGATATTAAAAACCATCCCAGGGAGTATCATGACAAACGAACTAGAGTTGGAAGCCGTCCTGGAATCAATAAAAATCCTGAAGAGAGTCCTTGGCAGAAAACTGAAAACAGAAAACTTCACAGCTTAGTCCATGAATCGTGACCCCTTACCGAAATGAAGGTGGATCCTTTGAGCCCACCCTGGGAGGACTCCATTCCACATTTTGAAACCCCACATGTGGACACACAAACACACTATGAGACCTGTCAGGTCTCTGTTTCACCTCATGAAACTCATGCACATGTGGAGATAGCAGGCAACAGCAACTTGCGCGCGCGCGCGCGCGCACACACACACACACACACACACACACACACACACACACACACACACACACACACACACACACACACACACACACACACACACACACACACACACACACACACACACACACCTGGGAGGACTCCATTCCACTTTCTGGAAGAACCCATATATGGAGATACCAACCAAACACACACCCACACACACACACACACACACAATGGTGGATACGTGGAGACCTGGGAGGGATCCGTTGCACCTTCTGAAACCCACACGAGGAGATAACAACCAACACACACAGACCTGGGAGGGCTCCATTCCACTTTCTGGAACCCATATATGTAGATACCACACACATGGAGATACCACACCCACACCAAGTTCTGTTATGATAATATAGTTTATATATGTACACGCGCATAAAATACATAAAAACGACAAACACAAAGATTTACCTTTAAACAGAGTTCTTTGAAAGAGGAATTCAAGTGGGAAATTAGCAAAATTCAATTGAAAATATATCAAGGCCCAGAACACAAAATGTCGATCTATGCTGTACACCTTCACAACCAGATCACGGCAAACACCTGGTCGGATGGACCCTATTGTTTTTATACACGTATTGATGTCGAAGTGAGGGGTGGATTATATTAAAAGCAGATCGCACAAAAAGGTAAAACAAAACGATGTTCTGTAAAAATAAAATTGCACATTTTCAGCGGATGAGACACATCCTGAGGCACCAACCGCACAGCACCGCGGGGCCCAACACAGGCGGAAACGTACGTCTGTCTAATCGATGTTTCATTGAGAGCACAGGTACCTTTACCGAAACGAACAACCAAGCAGCTTGGAGAGCGCTCGCCAAGTGGCTTAAGCACTCAAGCAAGCACTCCAACAAAACGGTCGATAAGAAATGGCTCGTTTGACATGCGATGAGCAAACACATTAAACATACACCTCCCGGAGCTGACGTCTCCGGGTGTTTATAAACATTGTAATGTCCCTCGCATTTCATAGCTATGATGAACAGGCATTCGATCATATGAGTGAGGAAAGTGAAAACAACAACTTTATCATGAAGAATTTGTTGTGGCCTGTTCCAAATTAGGGTTGAGGCATGGTTGAGCAGGCCAAAAAACATGGCGGTTTCAGACCCCAGTGATGGAACCCAGGAAACGCCTTGAGACACAGAGAGCGAGGTGGCCGCCGATCGCCTGATGAAGGATATTATTAAATAAGGCCGTTAATTATCTTCAAAAATGGTATTTTAATTAACCCAAACACCCAATTTTCACTCTTGCACTTCCTTGGAGTTTTCTTAGTACATATGCAAAGTTTCAGGCTGCTAGGTTTTATAGTTTTGGAGTTATGGAGGAAACGCGCGTGCGCACACACACACACACACACACACACACACACACACACACACACACACACACACACACACACACACACACACACACACACACACACACACACACACACACACACACTTTTATTAGTTTAGATGTTTCCAAGAAAATGCTTTCAGTCAAATTCCTGCATGGGTTAAGCAGAGGGTCAACTACCAAGGAACCTTCGGATTTTTTTCATTACTATCACTGGCCAATGGTGAAATGGTCTCTATAAATGTTGGGTGTTTCCATCAAATTATTTTGCAAAACTATTCTTTACACATTTTCCTTCAAATGAGGAACACACCTCAGAAAAGCACAGCTTGCAATGGCATTGTATTCTTGTCAAATGGCAGTGATCATTAGCCTTTCTCTGAAGTTGCATACAATTGTGTAATAGCATTTGAACTTATGTGCAACATCTGGATGTTTGCACTTAAAATCAATATTGTATATCTAGATACTTGGTGGCTGGGACTGATTGAACAACATTGCATTTGAATTAATGGAGTGATCTCTGGAACACATATACAAAGAGTCAAGGATCTAAGTGTAACATCGTCCCCATAAAAGGTTTTCTCCAACATTGCCAGTGTAATAATAACGCTCAGATTATATTTCATCCAATATATAAAGCTCATTCTAACGACTGACTCACTGACTGACTGATATTAAAGTTCGGTAGCTTCCGGGTGATGTAGAAAGCTGAAATTTCATGCGCCAACAGACATCGAAGCTGACACACTGGGAAAAATAATCACAGCACTGTTAGAAAGCATCTGTAAATGAAAATATAAACAAATGAAAATAAATAAATGAAAATAATGCAGGTGAGCGACCACAGACACTCGGAGGAGGAGGAGGAGAGGAGATTGGGACCATAATCTGTGCAGAGCATTGATGCTGCTGAAACAGTCTCCTTGGCTATTGGGCACAATCTTGAATGGGTTTCCACTCCAACACAGTACACCAGCAAGCTGGCACTCATTTTGCCAACCTCGGAAGGATGACAGGCCGAGTTCACCCCACCTGGTATTAATTCAACAGCAGAATGGGATTTGAACTCAGGACCCAAGGATCCCAAGCCCGTCACCTGAATCATTAAGCCAACACCAAGCATAAGACAATGGGGAAGCACAGTAATTTCATGTGCTGATGGACATCAAAGCCGATACACCAGGAAAAATCACAGAACCATCGGAAAGCATCTGTTAATGAAAATAAAAATAACTGAAAAAAACCTGAAAATAAATAAATGAAAAAAACCTGAAAATAAATAAATGAAGAAAACAAACGCAGATGAGCGATCCAAGAATATGGGGAAGCACAGTTTGTTATGGCGTACAATGTGTAAGCATATCCCACTGGTATTTCAATAAACTTACTTATTAACTCATCAAGGAGCTTGTTCATATGACATGCAAGACAAGGACATTAGATGACCTCAGTACAATTTAATTTGATTGCAAAGACATTAGCAGACGATGGAGAAAAAAAAAAATCAAACAGTACAGTATATGTTATTAAAAGCTGTGATTGCAGCATCATGAGGAAAATGCTCAGATTTGAGTAACCAAACAGCCAAGCTCAGTTTTGGTAAGGCTTGCATGATACCAGTGAAACAATACAACAAATAGAGAGCTCATAGAACACTTTAACCCACAAGGTGTTCAGGTATATTGTCACGACTGAGTACCTGTTAACACAACATTCCTCAGTGCCAGGACCTTTTATCCTGATAGATGGTCCAAACGGTATTATATGGCACTACATTCAATTAATACTCCACAACTATACCGTTCCCCAAGGTCGTCCAAATGAGCCAAAATCAACGGCACATGCACAGGAAAAGCAGATAGGTGGAGCACATTTTCTTACCTTTTAAAGGATTTATTTTGTATTCAATAGCTCAAGGAAGAAGGGGAACAAGATGCTATAATAAACGGAACAAATGAAGTCAAAAGCCACAAAGAGGCGAATGGGAACACGCAAACGTATATACAATGGTGATAAATAAAACGCAAAACCTAACCCACTAGGCTGCGCAGATCACACTCGTACAACAAGACAATAATGCAGGTGGAACTTCCCTTTGTCTATGATGCACAGGGTGGACGCCGGACTCGATGCAGCCCACTTTAGAGACCAGGAGTGAGACGAGAGCCAGTGACGATGGTGTCCAAAGATGAAGGAAAACAGTCACAAGCAAGGCCAGCTATGAGTCAGCCTACAACTAGGCAAAGTGGTCCTCCTTGTACTGTTTCCAACGAGACCTCCTGGTCTGGTGGGCTTTGGATCCCACTCAGCTGTTGAATTAATACCTGGTGGGGATAACTCGGCCTGGCATCCTTCCGAGGTCGGCAAAATAAGTGCCAGCATGCTAGTATACTGTGTCGGAGTGGCGATCCATCCAGGATTGTGCCCAATAGCCAAGGAGACTGCTTAAGCAGCACCAACGCTCTGTACAGAGTATGGTCCCAATCTCCTCTCCTCTCTCCTCCTGGTTGGCACTTCTTCCGCCTTAAAGTGCTTCTTTGCGCGCCGGGCATGTGAAACTCTCCTGTCCGAGGTTTCTCTTCTCCTCTCGAAAGGCAGGGTCATACCAGCTTGGGTCTATCCCAAAACCTCTGCAGAGTGAAACACAATAATCTTTGCTCCTCAAGCTCCTCTGTGAACCATTTGCTCAACCTCTTTCCCCATGAGCCTCTCTTGGTTTTCTCCTCTTCTTCTCGTGGTTCTCTGCTGGTGGGTGAAGTTCTCCTGTGAGCCGTCCCACCCACGGGGTGGCCCCAATAAAAATAAATGTATATGCCACTTCCGGCTCCACAGCACACTGCACCGCCATAGCTGGTGCACACTGGCGAGAGAGATCATAATTACCGAGTTGCACAAATGTGACGTATGCCCTGTGATGGAAAGTTCTCACCTCGCCCTGCCTACAAACAAGAGGTATCTCCACATTCATAATTAATGTCTACCCTGTTTACCAATAACATACGTGCCTCTTCAGCCTCACGTGTAACGAACGACTGAAGCATGAGTCACATTTGCTCTATGGCTAGGATATGGCGGCCGTACCCCCCCTCCCCCCTGAATTGACAGAAACGTGCGGCGGCCGCAGAGTTTCTGAGGTGGCCTCAGGGGGGCCCTACGCCATATGGCTATCTTTTGCAGGCCGTAGGGGTCTCCGTGGAATTAAAGCGCGGAGTTATAAATTTTTTCATTTCTAGGTTGGCCGTAGCAATTCGACAAGCCGTAGTCATGACGTAGATGTGTTCCACGTTGACCGTATGTAGGGCGTACGGTGGGCTTGCATTATTCGTGTGGCTGCCATAGGCTCTTATCAATGAAAAATGCATTTTGCCAACCCCCAAAAAATTCCAAAAAAAAAACAAAAATTACGTTCGCCTTAGGGCCCCCCTGCGGTCGCCTTGCGGGCACGTTGAGGCTACCTTGCGTCTGCCTTGAAAATGCTATGGCAGCCGCAGGGACGCCCTCAGGTCACCGTACGACATCAAATCAAAGACTGTACGGCACCCCCACGTTTTCGGTCTCCACAATTTCTAAATACCCCATGCGGCTACCCCAAAAATAAAAACATATGTGACTGCTACATTGTGTGACCATGGAAATACTGTGGCCGCCCTATAATTGCTCGTGGCCGTAGATTTTTTAGACCCTATGGCCACCGAGCCAAATGTGACTGAAGCATTACTCTGACAGATCCCTGTTACACGGCAATCAAAACTACGTGAAATACACTGATCATATAAACACTTATCACAGTCCAGCTATGGATCCTCCCCCCCCCCCTTTTCCATATAAAAAATATTTTAATTTTAATAAAATAACGATTTTAAAGATTATTAAAAAAACATTTTTGGAAGTTTAGTGCTATTGAGGCAGTCTTATACACTACCTTATTTAACATGTCCAAGTCCTGCAAAACTGGAGCTATATTTATTTATTTATTTATTTATTCATATGCAGCCTGGGATCAATTGGCTGCATCATTTTCTGTGGCACAGTTGTGCCACTCATACAAAGCCCCTCTTACCAGTAAGCTGGTACTCATTTTGCCAACCTCGGAAAGATGACAGGCTGAGTCAACCCACCTGGTGTTAATTTCAACAGCACAACGGGTATGAACTCAAAGCCCAAAGATCACTCAAGACCCTAGGATCACTCAAGACCCAAGGATCACTCAAGACCCGAGGATCACTCAAGACCCTAGGATCACTCAAGACCCAAAGATCACTCAAGACCCTGGGATCACTCAAGACCCAAGGATCACTCAAGATCCTACAATCACTCAAGACCCAAGCATATTAAGCCAGCCACCTTAACCGTTAAGCGAACATGAGACAATTGGAGGCTCTTGGAAGTATTTATAAGGTCATTTGTGTTCTACAGTGTTCAAGTATATAATTCAATATAAATAAAATAAAGATTGTAAAAGTCGTACAAACAAATCAATTCTGGAATTTAGTCATTGACGCAGTGGCTATTACACCACCCTCTCTAACACCGCACATTAGTTATTCATGCCTGTTCTTTGTGTCCATTATGACGTCCTTGATATTATCATTAAAGGAAATTTTTTTTTATCTCACTCCTCCCTGCGCATGTGCGATTGGGTCGAATTCAGAACCAAAGTACTGTACTGCTAAACATCATATTTGTCTTCTGATTCATGTTCCAATGTGTGTTCAAAATATAACATTCAATTTAAATAAGTTGTTCCTCGATCAAAAACTGATAAGATGGATGGACGGATAGACAGACAGTCATAAACCAATTGCTTAACTCCGCTTTTCCCTTCGTGTGCGTGGGATAATTACTATACACATGCCGGTATGCTAAAAACAAAAAAATACACAATATTTGAACAAACCATGATGAATAAATGCAAAGGTGAAATTAACCTTTTCCTTTTGGATATTACACCCCACTGATGGAAACCCATAGTTTCTCAGTCAAGCTTAAAACCATTGTTTTTCAATTCTCGGAATTGCCAGAGCTAAACTTTGTGCTCACCTGCCGGCCAATCGTTCCTGTCTCTCACCAGCTACAATAATTGGTGACAGTTGGTCAAGTCAGTCATTGATGCACATGCCTCATCTGTTACTCTACTGTTGCAGGATAGTGTCACTTGTGAAGTACACATGCCTCACTGCTCTTGCTCAGGCTAAGTGCCTTCATTCTGTCTTTGCAGAAAAGAACAATCTTCCAAATCCCTCGCTCCTTCTTTACTCATCCGAACACACTGGCCTCTCATCCACACAGCAAACCCTCTACAGCAAGTGAGCTTCCCTTCTTCCAAGGTGGAGAAATTCCAAGACAAACTTGACTGTTCTAATACAACTGGATCCAACAAGAACAGTGCTTTAATCCTCAAGGCATGTTCAACAACTTTGCCTCATCCTAATTCTCTGATCTCTTCCAAGTGTTTCTCCAAAGGCTGTCTGCCTGCATCATGAGAAGTTTCCAATGTTAACCCATTAATAAGCATAGTGCTAGAACTGACTTGAGCCTGGTTAGTCTACCCCACACTTCACCCTCCATAAGCAAAATATTTGAATTAACCATCACAACACACATAAAGACTCATCTCTTTCTTATTTTTCTGATCTCGAATCACACAGTTTTGGTTTCTTCCATGGTCAATACATGGTGGATCTAGTAATTAACCTCCGCCATCGAAGATGGACGGAGGTTACTGTTTTCACCCCTGTCTGTTTGTTTGTTTGTTTGTGAACAGTATTACAGAAAAAACTCCTGGATGGATTTCGACGAAACTTGGTGGTGGGATTAGGTATGGTCCAAGGATCATGCCATTAGATTTTGGACTTGGTCCAAAGTCCAATATGGCCAGTATGGTGGCCATTATGAAAAAATATTTGAGTTTTTGTTTTTGTATTTCTACATGTTTTAAGTGATTTCCAACCTCCCAAAAAATTTGTTAGAGAAAAAAAAACAAAATTTTGCAACTTTTTTTCAAAACAATTTCGATTTTATTTGAAAAATATTTGAATTTTTTTTTTTGCATTTCTACATGTTTTAAGTGATTTCCAACCTCCCAAAAAATTTGTTAAAGAAAAAAAAAAATTTTGCAACTTTTTTTCAAAACAATTTCGATTTTATTTGAAAAATATTTGAATTTTTTTTTGAATTTCTACATGTTTTAAGTGATTTCCAACCCCCAAAAAAATTTGTTAGAGAAAAAAAAACAAATTTTGCAACTTTTTTTTCAAAAAAATTTCGATTTTTTGGGGGGGGAATTTCTACATGCGCGTAGATCTAGTTTAGTTTATTCAATCGTGGTTCAGTAGAGCCTGATCCGTTTTGACCTACAATGAATAGGAGATCAGGTTCACTTAAGTGACCCAGCAGTATTGGTGGCGGAGGTTTTGCACTCTACCGAGTGATCCCCCTCTAGTTATACGATGTAAACTGTGGAAGTGTGTTGAAGTAGAAGAAATAGCAATTTCAAACAAGAGTTCAGAGTCATCAGTGTTTCAAGACCAATCAAGTTATTGGTCTCCATTGATGACCTTTCTTTTTCGTGGAAACCCCATTGTATAATTTTGCAAAAGATTCCACGCTGTGTAGGACTATCCCAAGGAAGAGAAAATAAGCAAAAAAATGCTGACCTGGAACATGTGTTTTAGTGCCAGAATGTTGCACACTCCCTTTGTCTTTCCATAAAGACCTGCTGGGTTTATGACCCCTAATTCATTTCCTTGGTCAGCCTCCATAAGAGAGAATTTATTTATCTGGTCAGTCAGATCTTCAGATCTTAGGGCTCACAATCATTTCTAACTGGTGTTAAGCAGATCACATTTCCAAGTTGGCCTTCAAAGCAGACCACTGCCTTGCCCCAATAGGGCCAAATCCTTCCTCAGACGTCCCCAGCTTGTCATATAATCGAAGGCTTATGGTGTCATTGGCATATTGTTGCAATAGGTTGAGTCTCAAGCTATACTTCTCCCTCACCAAGGTAGGTTGGTGGCCTTCCAGTCTTTCATCATCTCTCTTCTGGTCTTGCTCCTCCTGTCTTCTCGACTCTCCTCCCAAACCACAACCATTGGGATTCATGTGTTCAGCCTGGAAGTCTTACCTTGTTACCCTCTCCAAGAATAAGCTTAGCACTTGCTGGAATTATTTTGCCCCTCTCCACTTTCCTATGTGTGCCCCAGTTAGAATAGGTACACCGTATCCCTGCGTGTCGTAAGAGGTGACAAAAAGGGTTGGCGTCAGGAAGGACATCCAGCCATAAAAACATCGCTTCAAAAGGAAACCATGACGAGTACAACTTATGGGCAGGGTACAGCCCGAAGTACCCCGTGGGGGTCCTCACCCCCTCTCGTTAAAACTCAAGGTGGGGAACCGATCGAAGCAAGGGAGGAAATTTCTCCATTTATGATGATCAATCGTCTGATGCCCCACGTGTAGATCGGTTTCTGAGGTTTGGTACATGGAATGTAGGGACAATGACAGGGAGATCTGGAGAAGTGGTTGAAACATTGGTCAGAAGAAGAGTGGACATATGTTGTGTGCAGGAGACACGGTGGAAGGGAAGTGGTGTGAGAATGGTGAAGGGTAGGCAGGGACAGAAGTCCAAGTTTATGTGGCAAGGGTGCCCAGAAGGCGTGCATGGTGTTGGTGTCATGTTTTCTGAGGAGTTTGTAGACAGTGTAGTGAGTGTGACTCGAGTGAGTGAAAGGTTGATGAAGGTGAGAATTGTGATCGGAAATCTCTTGGTGAACGTCATCTCGGGATATGCCCCGCAGGTCGGTCGAAGCGATGAAGAGAAGAACATGTTCTGGTGTGCGATGAAGAAGTTGATGGAAAATGTGAAAGATGAGGAAGTTGTTGTGGTTGGAGGAGACTTGAATGGACATGTGGGAAGGAGTCCAGATGGTTTTGAGGGAGTCCATGGGGGTTATGGATATGGTGTGAGAAATGGAGAAGGTAAAAGGATCTTGGAGTTTGCTGATGGAGCTGATTTGTTGATTTGTATTACTCAATTCCAGAAAGCAGATAATAAGCTTATTACATACACGTCAGGTGGGTCGACGAGAACCATTGACTACCTGATGGTGCGTCGGCGAGATAGGGGAAACCTCCGGGACACAAAGGTGATCCCAGGGGAGGAGACTGTTTTGCAGCACCACCTGGTTGTCTGCGATATAAGGGTGAAAGGTGCGCGGAGAATTCGGCGGGTGAAGTACCAACCGAGGATGAAGGTGTGGAGGTTGAAAGAGGCGACAGTGAAGGAAGCATTAAGAGAGAGGCTGAGTATGGTTGAGGATGATGTGGTTGAGCTTGAAAGTGGTTGGATGTCAATGAAGGATAGTCTATTGGGAGCCGTTGGTGAGGTATGTGGATGGACAAAAGGACCACCGAGGCACTCGGAAACATGGTGGTGGGGTGATGAAGTTGGAAAGACGATTGAAGAGAAGAGGAAGAAGTTCAAGGAATGGCAAAAGGCAAAGGATATGGTGGAAGAAGAGGCAGCACATGAAAGTTATAAGGAAGCCAAGAAGGCTGCAAAGAAAGAGGTTGCAAAGGCGCAGGAGGCCCATAGGAAAATGTTCAGAGAACGCTTGGATTCGGAGGAGGGTAAGAGAGCGGTATTCAGGATCGCAAAGCAGATAGCGAGAGAGAGATTTGATGTGACGGGGGTGAGTTGATTGAAGGATGAAGTGGGACAAATCGTTGTGGACTCAGATGGAATTAAAGGAAGATGGAAGAGATATATGGAAAGGCTGTTGAATGTAGAAAATGAATGGGATAGAAACATCGAGAGTAACCCAGTTTTAGGACCAGCAGAGAAGATAACTGAGAAGGAAGTTGAGGAAGCTATAAGAACAATGAAGAGTAGAAAAGCAGGAGGGCCGACGGGAGTTGTGGAGATATGTTGAAGGCAGTGGGAAGTTGGGATGTGAAGAGAATGACAGAGATCTGTAATCTGGTGGTGAAAGAAGGCCGCATTCCAGTGGATTGGGAACTGAGTACCCTTGTCCCTCTCTACAAGGGAAAGGTGACCCTCTAGACTGTGGCTCCTATAGAGCAATAAAGTTATTGGAGCATGGAATGAAGGTATTGGAAAGGGTGTTCGAGAAGAGGATAAGGAAGAACGTAAAGATTGACGAAATGCAGTTTGGATTTATTCCAGGAAGAGGAACGACAGATGCAATTTTTATTTGGAGTACCGGAGTATTTTATTTGGAGTATTTTTATTTTGGCAGTTGCAGGAGAAGTACATGGAGAAGAGGAAGAAGTTGTTTTTGGGTTTGTTGATCTGGAGAAAGCAATTTATAGGGTTCCACGCGAAGTAATGGCATGGGCATTGAGGAAGTTAGGAGTGGAGGAATGGTTGATCAGAGTAGTGATGGCCATGTACGAGAGAGCACGCACAGCTGTAAGGACGAAGGATGGGAACAGTGGTGAGTTTGAGGTGAAGGTGGGAGTGCACCAGGGGTCGGTACCAAGTCCACTTCTATTTGTAGTTGTGATGGAGGTGCTGGCTCGGAGGGTAAAGGAGGGTTTACCGTGGGAGCTGCTGTATGCAGATGATCTGGTGTTGATTGCAGAGAGTATGGATGGACTGTAGGAGAAGATGAGCAAATGGAATGATGATGAACAAGTGGAAGTGGACAAGTGGATAAAGGAATGTATGGAGGCAAAAGGTTTGAAGGTGAATATCGGAAAGACGAAGGTGATGGCAAGTGGTAAAGCATGTGGTGAGGTGGAAAGGACTGGGAAATGGCCATGTGCTGTGTGCAGGAAGGGTGTCGGAGTGAACTCCATTCAGTGTACAATGTGTGCTGAATGGGTTCATCGAAAATGTAGTGGGGTAAGAGGGTCATTAACCAGTGTGGCAGCTACATTCAAGTGTAAGGTGTGCATCGAGGGAGCAGCAGATGAAGGAATTGTTGAGTTGAATCTTGGAGATGGTGTGAAGCTGGAAGGTGTGAAAACATTTTGCTATCTCGGAGACATGCTGAATGGAGAAGGTGGATCAGACTCTTCGACGGTTGCTAGAGTGAGATGTGCATGGAAGAAGTTTCGGGAACTGAGTGGCGTGCTGACAAAGAGGGGAGTGTCATTGAAGCTGAAGGGAAAGGTGTATGCTACATGTGTGAGGAGTACGATGATTTATGGGAGTGAGACATGGGTACTGAACATGGAGCAGCAACAAAGGCTGGAAAGGGTGGAAATGCGAATGGTTCGGTGGATGTGTGGAGTATCGTTGAGAGAGAGGAAGACAAATGATGACTTGCGGAAGATGATGGGAATAGAGTCTGTGATGGAGGTTGTGAAGAGAAACAGGTTGAGATGGTTGGGTCATGTGTTGGGGAAGGATGAAAGTGACTGGTTGAGAGGAGTGTTGGAAATGAGTGTAGTAGGAAGTGGAGGACGGGGAAGATCGAGAAAAACTTGGCTAAAGGTGGTGGAAGAGGAAATGTGCGCAAGGGTATTAAGAAGGGGAGATGCAGAAAATTGGCTAAAGTCAAGAAGATTGTCATGGGGCCCGCAAGGCTAACCCCCGCTTTTGCAGGGAAAATGGCCTTTAAATGCTTGTTGGTGTTGTTGGTCTCCACTCTCCTATGGAACTGTCTTCCTGAGTCTTGTCTCAATTTCTTTCCCACTAAGCCATCAGGTTTGTTGCCCACTTCCACCTCATGAACTCCTGTATTTATATTCATCTTGTATTTTTTTCTTTCTTTCAGGAGTGAGACTCATGGAAGAGCAAGGTAGAACTGACAGTGGAACAAACGTCAAGGAAATGAACGAACAGAAAAAGAGGAAAGGGAGGAAGAGAGGAAACACTGCAACAAACAATTAAGATGGTTGAGCCTGGAAAAGTTAATAAGGGCAATAAAGATTGCAAACTCATGAGTAGACAATGAAGAAAATTATGGGCATGGGATTTGATTCTGAGTTCCCTGCATCAAGAGCTGGTGGTTCAGCTGGTAAGAGTAACAAGCCAACCCCTTATGTTGTCTATTGACCAATCTCCCTTCATTGGCATCCCTTTACATGAGCTTCAACACTTGCAGAAAAATTAACTTTTTCTCTTGTCAAGAAAAGACTAAGAGTCAATGATTATATGTATCAATTAAATATATCAATTCAGCAAAATTAGGGCTGGTAGGGTGGCCTTGAGGTAGGGATACACACTCTCTACTGAGCTGTCTAGTCTCGAATCTCGAACCAGCTGCAACATGCCATCCTGATGTCCTACAGGCAGGGTGAAGCATCAATGTGTACACCATCCCTCAGATGGACTTTAACTGGGCATTCCATCTTGCAGCATTAGTTGGTGGATATTGAGGATCCCATGGTGTCCTTCACGAAGAATAAGGCGAGCTATCTCCGGCACCCTGAACAAATTACAAATTCCTGCTCTAACAGACAGTGGACACTGTATCAGCGGCACAGCCATGCTACCAGCAATGATACAACAAGCAACCACAGACTGCATACGAAATGATAAGGAGGAACTACACAGGCCATGCCCACTAAGGGCTCAAACATCAGTCGGGTATGTGTAGGAACAATGCAGGTGAACAACACACCGAAAAACACAGGTAGCAACTTTCATAATCACATTTTGCACAACAGAGGGGAAGAGATTCCCTCATGTCAAGCACGATATTGCCCTTCTTTATTATAATGCTAGTGATGAACAAGTGCTAGTGGTTGACCATTTGTATTTCCAATTAGTCTGACAATCAGTAATATGTCAGTCAGGTATGATGACTTGATGCACCAGTCAATTTAATGTCAACTTCAAAGGCATAGTCAAGGACACATGCAATGATCCAATATTGCAAAGAAGATGAGCATTGATTTCAATGCTGTTTTCACTCCGACACACTATTTGGATGATGTAATAGATATCAACCATCCGAAAAATCCCGTTACTTGTCAGCCCATCTCGGGAGCACTCCTCATTATTAGTGATGTTTCAAGTATGTGAAAGCTCAGAGCTTGCTCAATGCACTCCCTACCCTTACATAAGCTTTTCCACAAATTTTATTGTTGAATTGTATCTCTAAGGCTCTTCTGTCACATGATGAAATTTAATGCTTAATTGAACCGACTGTGCTGTTGCAGACGTTCCCAAATATGGGTGATGGCTGACAAAATGTCCATATGAAACACCGCTGGACCAGGTAAAGGAAATAGTCAAAATAGCAAAAAAAAATTGTTTATTCTTTCACTGCAAATTTGTTTGCATTCTCTTAATCCGAAAGCTCAACTTGATCGAATTAAGGATGTGTGCAGACACATGCTTTTACAAGCTACAGATATAACCAAACAAAGACCATGAGTGTCAAAAATATACTCTTGCTAGCGGGGTATGCTGACACATTGTAAGCGACAACAAACCGTGCTTCCTCATTGTATTGGGTCGCTCACCTGCATTTGTTGGTTCACGAAAAAATATTTTCACGAAAAACATAAGTGACCAATATATTCGTTATTGTTGTGTGTCTGTCTGTCTGTCTGTCTGTCTGTCTGTCTGTCTGTCTGTCTGTCTGTCCGGAGCATAGTTCCGTGGGTTTTGATCCAATCCTGAAAAAATTTTGGTGGGAGGTTTATATCATGATCTAGTTGTGTTTCCTGAAAATGATGGGCGGAGCCACGCCCAAAAAACATGTGTTTTTATGGGGTAGCCGATTTCAGTTTGCATCTTCTCCTCGGGGTTTTGTCGAATATGACAGGGGTTTTGGTATTTGGTTAGCCCAATGGCACATGCATAGCCCCACGGAGCTCGATTTTTCATTTTCGTCCCAAGGTCACAAACTTAGAAAATTGCGATTTTGACATAAAAATCCATCTTCTCTGAGGGGGTTGTCAAATCTGGCAGTGGTTTCGGTATTTGGTTAGACCAATGGCACCTGCATAGCCCCACGGAGCTCGATTTTCCATTTTAGTCCCAAGGTCAAGGTCACAGGGTCACGAACTTAGAAAATTTCGAATTTTGACATAAAAATCATACAACCGCCCAAACTTTGAGAGCTAGGATGACAATATTTTTTATGCATAATCTTGAGGTCATTCCCCACTTAAAGTCTGGAAACCATTTTTCTCTATCTCGAACACCTTGCCTGTGGCGCCCCCTCCAAGTTTGTTTTTACGCTGAATTCATCAAAGTATGGATAATCCGATGAGTGTGAAATGCCATATAGCCGATATGATGTTATATTGTTCCTGGAATGTTCCAGAGGAAGTTTTGCACCAAAGGTCATAATCCTTGATCTTTGACCTTTAAAGTTCACAAAGGTCAAATTTTCAAAGTTGGGGGAATCAAACCGGGTTTTCGACCTTCTTCGACAAACTAACTCCAATAAGCTATAGCACATATCCTGTTTCCTTATTTTAATGCCCACAACATTGTTTTGTGACCTTTAAAGGTTATGCAAAGGTCAAATTTTTAAAGTTGTTGAACAAAACCGGTTTTTCGACATTTTGCAGCTAATAACCTGTCACCCGTACCACATCATGTTGATCATTTTTATAACTTGGTCAAACATTATCACATTGTCTCATCCTTGACTTCTGAAACAATCTACATCATCAAATATCGCTCGTGAACCATCGTCGTCTTCAGACTTGTTTTATTTATTTTCATTTATTACTTGCAAAATCGAAGATTTTTCAAATATATTGGTCAGTCGATTTTGTTATTCTGTCTGTCTGTTTATCGCCTGCAGGTCACAATTCTAAACCAATCGTCATTAAACTTCACCAAGTTGTCGAGGTATTCTCAACTGAGAGGTCCATTGATTTTGAGGTCAAAGGTCATATTGACGTCAAATTTCTGAAATCGTCATTTTTCATCCGATTGACTTGAAATTTGAACAAGATTTGCACATTGCGTCACTAGATTGGGAACGAACTATTTTTGAAGTCAAAAGGTCAAAGGTCAACTCAAGGTCAAACTTCTAAAATAATCAATTTTTATCTGAAAAATCGTCAATTTTCATCCGATTGACTTGAAAGTTGAACAGGATTTGCGTAGTCCATCACTGAATTGGGAACGCAACCATTTTTTGAGGTCAAAAGTTCAAAGGTCAACTTGAGGTCATACTTTTAAAATCATCAAATTCAGTCTGAAAAATAATCAATTTTCATCCGATTGACCTGAACTTTGATTAAGATTGTCAATTTTAATGTGAATGAAATGGACAATTTGATGTATCCATGGCAACATTTGGAGAGGGGGGAGGGAGTGAACTTTGCAAGTATTGTGGCTCTGCACGATGTCTTTTTCATGTTTATATTTTCATTTACGAATGCTTTCTGACGATTCTGTGATTTTTCCCAGTGTATCGACTTTGATGTCCGTCGGCGCACTAAATTTCAGCATTCCACGTCACCCGGAATATACTGAACATGAATATCAGTCAGTGAGTCAGTCAATCAGTCAGTCAGGTATGGAGGTCAGGTATAGGAGCATGTGCCAGAACAGCGCGTCGCTGCATCCACTTTCCACCGGTACTCCAGGGGCCTCCGTCTGGCCATCCCCCAGGCAGATGCCAGACCAATCCCCATCTCCTTGAGATGCCGGTAAACCTGCTGCAACCACGAGGCATGTGGTCGGCCCATTGGCCTCCTCCACTCACGAGACTCCCTCGCTGAGAGAATCTGGTGAGCAGGATCAGAGTCAGGAAAATGAGCCACATGTCCATACAGCCGCAAATGACGCTCACGGACTATGCAGGCAACAAATCTCATCTGAGTCTCTCTCAGCAACCGCTCGTTGGACACAAAAATCCGACCAGCGATAGACAAGGATTCTCCGAAGAGACCTGGTACCAAAGGAATTAAGTCTCCGTCTCAGATCCTTGGTCAGAGTCCAAGTCTCGCATCCATAGAGCAAGACTGGAAGCACAAAGGACCTGAAGACTCGGACTTTCGTCCTCCCACACAGGTACCGGCAGCCACACACCCCATGATCCAGTGAATCCATGACTCCCCAGGCCCGACCCAGACATCTATTGACCTCTGACTCACAGCCAGCAGAGACATGAATATCACTGCCAAGGTAAGTGAATCTCTCCACGACCTCAACATCCTCACCACAAACAGACACAGACAGGACAGCAGCATCCAAGATGTCATTGAAAGCCTGGATCTTAGTTTTGACCCAGGCAACCCATAATCCCAGCAGTTCTGACTCCTTATTCAGCACCCCGAGGGCCCCCAAAAGGATATCTGAAGTTTCCGCAAACATGACTATCATCTGCGAAATCAAGGTCCGAGATCTTGACATTCCCAAACGACGCACCGCAGCTTGATCTCTGACGTCCTCCCTAGAATCCAGTCCATACAAGTGTTGAAAAGTGTGGGGGCCAGTACACACCCCTGACGAACTCCAGTAACAACTGGAAATAAGTCAGAGATGGTACCACCACATTTCACAGCACTCTCAGTACCAGAGTAGAGTTCAGACATCAGATCGATCAGTTTCAGTGGCACCCCACGAAGACCAAGAATCCTCCAGAGGACATCCCGATTCACTGAATCGAACGCTTTACAGAGATCAACATAGGCTGCAAGCAGCCCCTGCCAAAACTCTCGTCTGTGTTCGGTGAGTATCCGAAGAGCAAGGATATGGTCAATCGTTGACCTCTTTGGTGTAAAGCCTGACTGCTCTGAATGCTGGTGCTCAAGCAGATGGTGGCGAACCCTATCAAGAATTATCCGAGCAAAAACCTTGCCTGGCACTGAGAGCAGCATCACCCCTTGGTAGTTGTTGCAGTCTTGGCGATAACCCTTCCCTTTCCAAAGAGGGACAACAAGGCCTCTCTTGCAATCAGTTGGGATGATGCCTGTGTTCCAGGCAGAGCACAAAACTGCATGCAACGACACGAGTGCAGCATTTCCAGCCTTGAGAAGTTCAGCTTGGATGCCACAGATCCCTGGAGCTTTACCTCATTTCAACCGGTTCACCGCAGCCCGTATTTCCACAAGTGAAGGTGGACCACAGTTGATTGGAGGGTCAGCAACAGGGATTGTAACACCCTTGACGTCTAACTCGACAGCTGGTGGATCAGCCTGGTACAACCACTCAAAGTAACCATCCCAGCGGGCCTTCACTTCAGACTACTCTGTCAAGAGCCTACCACTCTCTGCTCTAACTGCAGTGCTCCGAGGGATGGGCTTGGATGAACGCAATGCGTGAATTCCCCTGTAAGCGGGATGAGAATCACCTGTCCACAGGTGATGCTCTACCGCCTCACAGATTCCACGCACATTGGCCTCCTTGTCCACCAAGGTTAGCTTGGCCTTAGCATTGAGCAATCAGTCAGTCAGTGGTTAGGAAGAGCTTTATATATTATATTATTTTATATGCAGCCTGTGGCTGCTGGTTGCATCATTGCTGTAAGTGTGGCTGTGCTGCTGATGCAGTGCCACCTGTTTCCAGTAAGCTGCTATGCATTTTGCCAACCTGAAAGGATGAAAGGCTGAGTCAACCCACCTGCTGTTATTTCGCACACGGCATTGGCTCAAACTCACAACACCAAGATCTTATGCCAGTCACCTTAACCATTAAGCCAACACCACGCATTCTAGAAAATAATGTATGGATGTGAAATGATGATAAGAGTGAAAATGGACTTCTGATACATTTCCTTTTAATGGCGAGGAACCTCGGCTGAACCTTTCACTTGTTTGAGAGCGAATAATTAAAGTGTTTCCCACTTTTCATTTTTGCAATTGATTTTAACAAACAGATATTAATCAAACTCCAAAGCACTTTAACAGATTGGTGAAATACTCAAACATAAAAACAACTGACAGCATCCTCTGCACTTTGTCTTAGTGAATATAGCTATTGATTTTAACTTCTTTTTTTTTAAGAACAGAAGGTGTAGGTTTGTGAGACCAACTGGGTCAGGAGGATTGCGGGAGTGGAGAGTGTTGATAGAAGGAGGATGAATGAACTGAGTGAGGAGATTGAAGATTGGTGTGCAGATGAGTTAGACAGGGAGATTGGTGAAATGCTGGCTGAGATGGGCTGGACACTTGATGCAGATGGGGGAACAGAGAATGGCAAAAAGAGCGGATAGGTTGAGAGAGCAAGGTAGGAGGACAAGAGGTAGACCGTGGTTCATACCAGGTTAGTAATTCTGTTTCCTTGGGTATTGTACAGTGTGGGCACAAAGACCCTTTGCACGAAGACCAATTTTCTCTAACCCTATTTTTTTGTTGTTGATATATTTTGCAGGTAGGGCTTTGACATGACAGCCGTTGCCAGTGTGTGGATCCATGATCGTGAGAGAGAGAGAGAGAGAGAGAGAGAGAGAGAGAGAGAGAGAGAGAGAGAGAGAGAGAGAGTGCGAGAGAGAGAGAGTGGGAGAGAGAGAGAGTGCGAGAGAAAAAGAGAGATAGAGATAGAGATAGAGATAGAGATAGAGATAGAGATAGAGATAGAGATAGAGAGAGAGAGAGAGAGAGAGAGAGAGAGAGAGAGAGAGAGAGAGAGAGAGAGAGAGAGAGAGAGAGAGAGAGAGAGAGAGAGAGCAGATAGGTTATGAAGATGTAAGAGTGCGATTTTCGTTGCAGGTTTATGAAGTCTCTCATTCACTTGAAGCACAATGGACATGGAGAAAAAAAGGTTTTCTCAATGGGGAGTGTTCTTGATACAAAACATTCTGGTCATCCAGCATCATGTCAGGATCATATGGACATTGTTGAAGCATCTTGTTCAAGATGGTCACATAAATCGATGCAAAAAACGGTCTTCTGAATGAGGAATTCAGAATGAGGTTCAAAATTGAGGAAAATTAAGAATGAAAAAGGATTTTGGGTTGAAGGCAGTTAAGGTTGGACACATCAATTAACTCGGTGATCGGGACTTGAGTACACGTGAGGCTGCGTGCAAATGCACTCTTGGGGTGTATTCCCAATTGGCTCATGAATCACAACAAAACGTTTGGAGGCGAACATACAGATGTGCAGTGACCTCACTGCAAAGGGACTTCGGGCCTACCCTGTAGGAACAATGTCTCTTAAACGATTACAAGGAAGGATTTTAATTGCATAACCTTCTGAAATGGAAAAAAAAATTTCATATACACTTTATAATGTCATCCTTCATTTGAGATTATTTTAGTAAATTAATTTGAATATTGAATAAAGCCTGCATGATTTAGAAAGAATGTTTGCTCCCTCCAACTTGCCTTTCAACTTCAACCGGCCCAGAGATTCTTTGAAAATAGCCAACATCATTTCCGTATGCACGAAGGATAGAATAACATATCCACTCAACTCCAGGCCAGGAAACTTACTTCTAGTTGTAAGAAAGGTCATGTAATCCGTCATCGCAACCAACAGCGATTCTTTCTTTCCTCTTCTCAAATATCCTAATCTCTGTTCATCAGTTTTGATTCCGACTTGGCCACTCACCTTTGGATATGCAGTTACTTCTCCCTCAAAAACGTATGGAGGCACTAAATCTTAAACAAGAGTTCAGGGCTCTGTCACTGGAATTTGAAAACAGAATTCAGGGTGGTAGAATAAGAAGAGATGTCACCGGAATAACATTAGAATTTGAAACTGTCACACCGTGATCATGAGCTAACCGAGCTTTCTTCCTGTAGCAACCAAGGCCATATTCTTTCCTGGCCTGCCAAATTCTTCCATGCACGTAATGAGTAAATAGTTCTCAATTGTTCACTTTCATCTCCTCTCCCAGTCGAGAGGCCGGATAACTTCAGGTGATCTTTTAAAATAAACCATTATAACTTTTTTTCATTTGAACTATTAAAGATATAAGAAGCTATGTTTTAATTTACTAAATTTGAAATGTGTAACGTAATGCTTTTAACCCCATTAATTTCTCCTTGAGGTTTACTGTACATACGGGCTGTACTCCTCCAAAGGCAAAATACTCATTGATACATGATGCAAATCAAAAACCAACCACAATGCCAATGCATACGACTCTAAATGCATAGCATGTTTAAGGTGGATAATAACATACTTGGAACAACAATTATGCTTAATATCCACTATAACACAGGATACAATACATGCTATACAATCCCACCACGGGATTATAATGGTGCTTCAACATGTCATTGGGAACTCCCAGAAGCAAACGAGTCACAAAGCAATAGATGAGAAGAACAGACCCAAGTCCTACTTCTTCCACATTACAGCAGATTGGTGACCTCTGTCTTTTACTTTCTGTAATCTGCCTTCGCACCTCTTGCCCTCTCCTCTTGCTGTCTCTTTCTAAACGCTGGAGGTCACACATGTTCATAAAGCAGCTAATCTTGCTGGCCTGGCTTATTCGAGCACTTCAACTGCACTTGCTTGTTAACCTTTTTATCACCTCTGGAACTGCCTCCCCTCTCACCACTGGAACTGCTTCCCCTTGTTCCCCCATTGCTACTCTTCCCCGCAGGCATTCAGGAGGGCAGCCCACAGATATCTCCTGTTATCGGCATATCCATGTCTAACGTTTTCTGCACTCTCATTAATTCTGCTTATCTACTCGTGTAATATGTGCTTGTGTCATGCCACTCTGCTTCCAGCTGATGATCTCTGCTTCCTTTGTGATTTGGTTGTTCAATGAGACGACGTCAGTATTTAAGTATAAATATTACTGTTGGTCATACTGACAGAGAAATCCCATTGCTGCAAATGGTCATGACAGGCTCTAACTGTTAAACTAAGTTATCAACAAATGTCAAGACAGCCATGCATTCACCAAGTAACATGAGGATGTTGAAGAAAAATGCAGACCACAGCTTTGTTGTCTTCCAGCTTCAATGGGAAAAGAATCGTTATGGTTAGCTTTAGCTGGCTTGAATCACAAGGGCAAAGAACTGCGCCTTATTCCGTGAGCGCTGTAGATTCCTCCCCGATATCTTAGTGGACTGCTTGAGGTTGGCTCATGCAAAAAGACAAACTGGCTGTAAAATCCTACCTGTAAACAATACCTACCTGGAATGAGAATGCACGAGTGATTGAGGTGTTGTGCAGTTGCCATCAAATCACGTGATAGCTTGAAAATTGGCCATTTGTGGTGGGAAGCTGTTGGGTGCCACATGGCAGAATATACAGAGCTACAGCCTTATTAGAGAGAAATACAAGGGAAACAAGACACAGGAGGAGATTTTTGGTCGACAATGCTTGGGTTGTTACCAGATTTCAAAACTACAACTTACTGTTCATGGTGATCTTGTGTTTCTGACCCCACATAAGTAGTTTGGGCAGGGTACCAGCACCCAATGGCCTGATCTTCCTTCAAAGCATTGTGGGATCTTTCACATCCCCAACCGAAAGGAAAACCTGACAGTCGGCTTTACATACTGACTGATAGGGTGACACACTCCAAAATGCAATGCCTCATAGAACACACAGTGCTATCGAAGGGAGGTTGTCAGTTAAGTCCTCCGATGGCTTAAACCCAGCCTGGACGATTCAATAGCAAGCATGACATCAACTGAGCTATCCTTTTGTACCAAAAACTGGAAATCTAGTGAGACAAACCCCAGTAATAACATTGTCACATATCATGGGGGTCACACGGAACCCGAAGTCCAGTTGATTTTCTCAACGATCACGTTTTATTACCCGAGGCCCTAACAATCTTTCTCCATTTTTAACCATAGGGAAGAAGCCGACTGGTTTACCCTTCCCAATGATTGCTATCAACGATACTTTTTTCTTCCCTTCAATCTCTCAAACTATCGACAGACAAGGTTCACTGGTCAAAGTCATTCCGTTTTGCAAAAACAAGCCTCATAATTATAGACTACATACAACAAATGTACGAACATTCCCGACACTGCTGATGAACCGATTCAGCAAATTACCCACGGACACTGATTTTTTTAAAACTTTTTTTTTCTTCTGCAATACAGCATGTAAATCCCTTGAGCCATAAATTGGAACATACATCTCCGTGAAGAACAAGATACTTTGAACACAGATGACACAACTTGTAAGACGAATACTGGTAACGTTTCCTTCTCGGCGTTTCCGTCCTTGTGCTGACTTTGTTGAAGTCGATGTCTCTTTACAGAAGAGGGAGAATTGTGGCCTCGGTGAGGGTGAGAAACCCCAGGACGGCAACAGCCTGATCATGCATGCTTTGACCCTTCAGAGGCCCTTAGTGCAGGGAAGCCACATGTTGAGAAAAGGAACCTGCAAAATGTGACATTCCTCAAGGCAGGATGAAAGTGTCAGAAAAGCTACATGTAATTACCAATCAAGGTGGTTCAAACAGGTGCTCGTGCAGCTCAGCATTGCAAGGGGGATCGAAGTCCCCTGGTCTGAAAATAACACTCTCACTTTGCAGCCTATCACAAGACTATCTTTCACCACAAAGGTTGCTTCGACAGAGTAGGCAGAGGCCTGTTCACCTCATTCGCCTTGTAATGAGCAGACAAAAAGCAAAGTCCATGTGTTCTGAGATGGTGCTTTTCTATCCAAGTTTTTCCCAGTTGTAAGACAAACCCTCCCACTCTTCATTGTCGTCCTGGCTGAAGTCCAACGTCATTGGTCACTTTCTGCCACAAGGGCAGGATTGAGGGGAGGGACGAGTGTGGCAGTCAGGAAAGACACGCTTCCTCGATCCTCCTTAAGGATATCCTCCCTCCCTGTCATACAGCTTAGTAAACAACAAATCCTTGTGGCAGAAGGCTAGGTTTCTTTTTGTAAAGTTCCAAAATAGTCAGCATAATATACATGGATGAAAAACAGTTTAACCCACTTATAAAATCCCCAAATCATGCCTCCAGCCTTTCACAGCTACCTTCAAATTCAATACATGTAACAGTATTATCCTTTTGTAGCATTAGGTAAACATTCAAAATAGAGACCTTTTATCATTTTTATCTCACTTGGACTTTAGTCAGGTGAGATCATGTGATCGAGCAGTGTCCAGAGGTGAGTGAGTGAGTGAGCGAGTTAATTAGTCCGTAAACACTTCAGTCATTAACGCTTGAACCAAACACACCATTTTGATAAAACTTGGCCACAAGCTTCATGTCTGATGCCTGATGAAGGTGTATTGACATACCGTAACTTACCGAATTGTGTAGACTGCATCAAAATCTGCACTCATTAAGGCAATCTACAAGGGGGGTGTTTAATCCCCCCCCCCCAAAAAAAAAATAGGTATTTGTATTTACTGTCCAAAACTACACACACAATTTCGATGAAACTTGACCACAACCTTCATCACCTGTGATGTACTAAAGTTTGTTCCTGACATGAAAAAAACAAATCAGGGTCAAAGAGGGTGTGCTGGGAGGGGGGGGTTGTTTGAGTGACTGTTGCTCCTGATCCAGGTGAGCTTCAGGCCGTGCGGTCCTATTTTAATTAGTTTAGTAAAAGTTGACTATTGTGGTTAAAATTTAGATTGTGGAATTTGCATTTGACTTGAGTCAACCTCGGTGCATCAAGCTTATGGTCAGCTTTTTGTAATGCTTGAAGGTACAGTTTGTTGTCAATCAGATTGGTGCTTGATGAACCCTACAATGTACAAACGTCATCAAATGTGGACAGCATCCCAAATTCTTAAAGTCACGACGTCATTGGAATCATTTCCTACATTGTAGTGTCAGGCTGTCAGCATATGTGATATCCAACTGCACAAGGTCATAACATATTGACAGCGTTCCAAGACTTTTTGATTGCTGCAACTGTATCAGTTAAGGCTGACCATTGAAAATAGCAGATAAACACAAGCACTGAACAATTCATGCACAACATTAAGACAACCCGCTCATTTAAATTGTACACAGAGTTCGCAATGATACATGAATCAAATTTTGCAATCCGCATTGACGAAGACTAAAGTAAATATGCAACAACAATAACAAAAGCATGCAACTTTTCTTAACTTTTCATTCAATGTGCAGAATGCTCATTAGGGAATAGACAATAAGGCTAAGCTTACAACTTAAAATAACCAAGAAAACAGGACTTATTGAAACACGACCACATAAATGTGCACCTGGAGGTGTTGTGGTCTGATTCTGGTGACACGTGCTCCTCCATAACCCACAACGCATTGCAGCCGTTGTGCTTGAAGACGGGTACATGAAGGCGTAATTCAACGAGACAGACCAGGAGAAGCGTGGCGTGCAATTATCCTTCAAAGGGAGAGTGCATCGTCAAGGGAACGGATGCAGAGATGGTTCACGTCTAATTAGGCCCAACTTACAGAGCCAAGACAGTAAGCATTGTATTCCACATTAAGGTGCTATATCTAGCCATTGTTGAAACATCACAAGCTTATGTGATTTGGCTTCTACTTGCAGCTTTCTCTTCCAACTGTATTGGGTTTGGCATTTTGAAAAAAAATAAAAACTAACGTTTGTTTGCATTTAAACTATTCAGCACATTTATTCCTTAATGATTTTATGATAAGTTAAACATCTATGATGCTCATTATACCAACAGTGAAAGCTATTTTGAAGAGAACAGCACAAAATAATGTATCATGCAACTAAAAATGGTGTATTTTCGTTACTCCGATGCTTGAAAACACTTTCATTAGTAACACAGGAGTACCATGTAAGGGGTGTATCTGGTATCTGGAGTACACAGGAGTTCCATTATTGTCAGGTACACAGGAGGACCAAAGGACACATGAGTACCATTATTGTCAGGTCAGGCCAGATTAGATCTGTGACTTGCTACAGGTACCATGTAAAGCTGAACTAACCTGTTTCAGGGTCGGTTTGTCGGTGACTAAACGGTCTCCTCCCCACCAGGTTTCCTGGTGATGAGGGTGTATGGTAGTGGTTCTCAAAGTGGTCCCTACCGTCCCCCAGTGGGCGCTGGGAACTTTCAGGGGGGCGCTCCAGACTCCACGAGTGGTAGGGGGGCGCTGGCAATGATTTGGGGGGGGCACTGGCGATTTAAAGGAGCGGCGGCGATTCGGAGCGCTCATTGGGCTTCCTGCAGTCTGAACAGGTGACCCGGCGCCATTCGGCAAATTGCCCGTACAATGCCCGTTGCGGTCCTCCTCGTTTGCCGTGGCGCCGTCCGGAGAGAAGTTAAAGACAGGCAATGGGACAGGTCGGCCTTTTTATAAATAATGAACACATTTTAAAATGTATTTATTCTGAAAATCATTAAGTTGTTCAAGTATATTTCAGACTTGTTTACCAACAATGCAAGTCAGTGTTTTTTTTTAATACACACATGGTGTGAATACCATATACATGTGTTATGATCCGGCAGCGCAATTCCCAGCGAGGCGCGACTACTGAGGCGGCGCGGGTAGTGAGGCGGCGCGGGTAGTGAGGCGGCGCGAGTACTGAGGCGGCGCGGGTAGTGAGGCGGCGCGAGTACTGAGGCGGCGCGGATAGTGAGGCGGCGCGGGTACTGAGGAGGCGCGGGTACTGAGGCGGCGCGGATAGTGAGGCGGCGCGGGTACTGAGGAGGCGCGGGTACTGAGGCGGCGCGAGTACTGAGGCGGTGCGGGTAGTGAGGTGGCGCGGGTAGTGAGGCGGCGCGGGTAGTGAGGCGGCGCGAGTACTGAGGGGTGCGGGTAGTGAGGTGGCGCGGGTAGTGAGGCGGCGCGGGTAGTGAGGCGGCGCGGGTACTGAGGAGGCGCGGGTACTGAGGCGGCGCGGGTAGTGAGGGGCGCGTGTACTGAGGCGGCGCGGGTAGTGAGGGGCGCGGGTACTGAGGAGGCGCGGGTAGTGAGGCGGCGCGGGTAGTGAGGCGGCGCGGGTAGTGAGGCGGCGCGGGTAGTGAGGCGGCGCGGGTACTGAGGAGGCGCGGGTACTGAGGCGGCGCAGGTAGTGAGGGGCGCGTGTACTGAGGCGGCGCGGGTACTGAGGCGGCGCGGGTACTGAGGCGGCGCGGGTAGTGAGGCGGCGCGGGTACTGAGGCGGCGCGGGTACTGAGGCGGTGCGGGTAGTGAGGTGGCGCGGGTACTGAGGCGGTGCGGGTAGTGAGGCGGCGCGGGTACTGAGGCGGTGCGGGTAGTGAGGCGGCGCGGGTACTGAGGCGGTGCGGGTAGTGAGGCGGCGCGAGTTCTGAGCCGGCGCGGGCACTGAGGCGGCGCGGGTAGTGAGGGCGAGGATACTGAGGCGGCGCAGGTAGTGAGGCGGCACGGGTAGTGAGGGCGAGGATACTGAGGCGGTGCGGGTAGTGAGGCGGCACGGGTAGTGAGGCGGCACGGGTAGTGAGGCGGCGAGGGTACTGAGGCGGCGCGGGTACTGAGGCGGCGCGGGTAGTGAGGCGGCGCGAGTTCTGAGCCGGCGCGGGCACTGAGGAGGCGCAGGTAGTGAGGCGGCGCGGATACTGAGGCGGCGCAGGTAGTGAGGCGGCGCGGGTACTGAGGCGGCGTGGAATTGTGTTTTTAGCGCGCGCTGTTGTAGCTACCGTTGGAAATGTGAAGAAAATTTTTTTTTTAACGCGCAGGGTGAAAATCGATGCGCGCGCTGACCAGAGACCGGAAATATATAATTGTTGTTTGGCCTTATCACTGGTGTTAGTCTTTCGACATCTTGGCGTATTGATTTCGTTATTCAAAAAAGCTTCACGTCCGGTCGGCTTCAAGATGTCGGCCTCAAAGAAAAAGTGTCGTCAGTATTCCGTTGAATACATCGAGTATGGATTCATTCCATCCCTGACGAACACGCAGTTACCGATGTGTTTGTTGTGTGGTATCACGCTGTCCAATGAAGCAATGAAACCATCTCGACTGAGCGAGCACCTGAGTAAAAAGCACAGTGATAAGGCTTGCGCAGAGGTCACCTATTTCCAATCGCTGAAAGAGAAATTTGAGAAGCGATCCACGGTAAAGACAATGTTCAAAGCCAGCCAAAAGCTCGTGGATAAAAGACTGGAAGCGTCGTATAAGCTGTCATTGCTCATCGCCAGATCTGGAAAACCGTATTCATTCGGCGAACAGTTGATCAAACCGGCTGTTGGGGAAGTGATAAAAACTGTTACGGGCCAGGATCCGTATCCAGTTGTCTCGTCGATTGCGTTCAGCAATGATTCCGTGGCCAGGAGGATTGATGAAATGTCATCAGATGTAGAAGATAAGCTGTGTTGTGAGCGGAGAACCACGCACTCCGCCGTCCAGCTGGATGAGTCCACTTTACGTGACACTGAAGCTCTGTTACTCTGCTACGTTCGCTTCATCCGTGATCAGGAAATGGTGGAAGAATTGTTGTTTGCCCGCTCTCTCCAGACCGATACGAAGGGATCTTCCATCTTCCAAACGTTGGAGAAGTACTTTACTGATAAGAACATACTGATGGAGAACATTCTCGCTTGCGCGACGGACGGGGCACCAGCGATGGTTGGCCGCCAGCGTGGTTTTATTGTGCTTCTGAAGAACCAGGTACCGTCCGTGTTCGCCATTCACCGTGTCGTGCACCGCCAGCATCTTGTAGCAAAAGTTCTCAGCACCAGACTTCATACATCACTCCAAATAGTAATCAAAGCAGTGAATAAAATCAAGGTGTCGTCTCTGCATGATCGGCTGTTTTGTCAGCTTTGCCAGGAGAATGATGAACCATTCGAGGGGCTCTTGTTGCATACCGAAGTTCGATGGTTGTCCAAAGGCACTTGTTTGACCCGTTTCCATGCCCTCTTCTCGACAGTGGTCGAGTTTCTGTCGGAAATTGATACAGAGTTATCGGAGAAAGTGAATGTAATTGAGCATGATGTGGCTTACCTCGCGGACATATTGAGTATACTGAATGATGTCAACAAACAACTCCAGGGTGACCATATGACGCTGATTAAAGCAAAGAAAGTGATCGGCGCGTTCGTAACCAAGGCGACTCTGCATAGGGAAACCCTCGGCCGCAGAGATATGTACCACTTTCCCCGGTTGGCAAAGGAAACTGCTGTTTCTGATGAAGAGCTGCTCGTTTATTGTAATCACCTTGAGAAGATTCGTGGAGATATGGAGCTGTTAGTGTCCAACTATTGCCCACTGGGTGTCCAACCACGAACGATAGGACAAGGGGGCATTGGGCCGGTCCTAGATGGCAGAAGGGGGCAGTCGTCAAAAAAAGTTTGAAAACCACTGGTGTATGGCATGGACACACAACAGGAGAGATAGAGAGGAGATTGGGACCATACTCTGTGTTGAGCGTTGGTGTTGCTTAAGCAGTCTCCTTGACTGTTGGGCACAATCCTGGACGGGTTGCCGCTGTATGGACGGGATACCAGCAAGCTGGCACTCATTTTGCCGACCACGGAAGGATGACAGGCTGAGTTAACCCTACCTGGTATTAATTCAACAGCTTAGGGGAATTTGAACTCAGGACCCAAGGATCCAAAGCCCGCCACCAAAACCATTAAGCCGACACCAGGCATAAACATAACAGCATTAAAAACAAAACCTGTCAAAGGGTGGAGGAGCTCCTTGTGAGCCAACGGCCATCCACATCCAGTGCCCAACTGTGTCTGTGGACATCTTCCTGCAGTTGGGTAAATTTTTATGAGGTAGGTGGCAGGATTTGTACTCCGGCCAGCGTAAAACCCTTTACTCTGCAAAACACAAGAAAAAGGCAAAGAAATCTGAAAACCCACTCCGTGGGAATACTTCCCGCCCTGCTGCCCTCCACAGGGCAGCTCACCTGAAGACGGAATTGGGGCAAAGCATTTGGGAGCTCCTCTCTTTGACAATAGGAGGAAAACCACGGGGTAACTTTCCCGAGTCAGATTGTGGTAGTGTGTGTCGGGTTGATGCTGAGCTGTCGTCCACAAGACAGCGGTCTCCTTGGGTCAACCTGAAGCGGTCCCTTTGGGAGGGTGCCTGGAATGTCCTATCCCTAAGAGAGGTTGATCACATGTCTCTGTTATCATCTGAGCTCAAGCTTTTGGACATCAGTAATGCAGCACTCTCTCAGGTTCGGAGATCGGATTGCAGTGAGATCATGGTGGGTGGTGATACCTACTTTTGGTTTGATTGCTCTGATTGAGTTAACATGCCCAAGGAGTTTCTGTAGCTGTATCCAAGAAGCTGACTCCAAAATTAATTGAAGTAACACCAGTCAATGAGTATAATATGAGACAAAGGATTCGTCACTCCTTGGATGTCGTTTTCCTGGTCTCTGTATATGCTCCGACTGAGGCGAGTGATCTCACCGTGAAGGATGCATTGTATGCCACACTCGAGTCTGTGGTTGATCATTGACCAAGGCAAGATACTCCTCTTGTCTTGGGGGATTTCAATGCATCGACTGGAACTGATAGGGATGGTTATGAGACGTGTGTTGGTCCCCATGGGTCTGGAGCTGTGAATCAGAATAGCACTAAGTTCCTTGACTATGCAAGAAGTCATGGACTTAGGGTGCCTGGTAAATGGTTTCAGTGCCGACAGGCTCATCGCTGGACTTGGGATTCTATCGCTGGTGGTGTGGCAAAGGAGATTGACCTTGTGCTCGTTCGTGGTCACTGCAGGATCATCCAGAACGGCAGGGATTATCGGAGAGCTCAGTTCCTCAATACTGACCACAGGCTTGTGATAGCAGCTTCAATCTGGGACAATGATACAATCCCAGCCATGGCTGGATGTTGGCAAGTTCAAGGATGAGAGGGTAGCTGAGGAGTTTGTGAATAGGCTGAGCGGAGCTTGGGTGGGGGGGGTGGGGGTGGGTGCTTTGGGGAATCTTGAGGAGTTTTGGAGTGCCTTCAAAAGCACAGTCCTTGATATTGCCAGTGGAAGTCTTGGAAATCACCATCGGGTGACGAATAATTTTGTCTCTCAAGGGACACTGGATAAAATTGACCAGTCGCAGGGGCAGGCTTAATGACAGAGCTGAGCTGTTCAGGGAGCTGAACTATAGTCCACCAGCTATAGAGTTGGATGTCAGGGGAGTTTACTTTCCTTATTGCTGACCCTCCAATGAACTGTGATCCACCTTCGTTTGTGAAACACAGGCTGCAGTGAACCGTTTGAAATGGGGGTAAAGCTCCTGGGATCTGTGGCATCCATACTGACTTTTCAAGGTTGGTGGAAATGCTGTACTCATGTCATTGCATGCAGTTCTGTGCTCTGCTTGGAATACAGGCATCATCCCAACTGATTGGAAGAGGGGCCTTGTTGTCACTGTCTGGAAAGGGAAGGGTGATTGCCAGGACTGCAACAACTACCGAGGGGTGGTGCTGCTCTCAGTACTGGGCAATATCTTTGCTGGGATAATTCTTGATAGGGTTTGCCACCATCTGATTGAGCACAAGTGCACAGAGCAGGCAGGCTTTTTACCAAAGAGCTCAATGATTGACCATATCCTTGGCCTTCGGGTCCTCGGGGAAGGCAGATGAGAGTTTCGGCAGGGGCTGCTTGCAACCGATGTTGATCTCTGCAAAGCATTTGATTCAGTGAATTGGGATGCCCTCTGGAGGATTCTTGGTCTTCGTGGGGTGCCACCAAAACTGATCGATCTGATGTCTGAACTCTACTCTGGTACTGCTTGTGCTGTGAGATGTGGTGATGCCATCTCTGACTTATTTCCAGTTGTTACTGTAGTTCTTCAGGTGTGTGTACTGGCCCACACACTTTTCAGCATTTGTATGGACTGGATTCTCGGGAAGATGTTGGAGAGATCAAGTTGCGATGCATCTTTTGGGAATGTCAAGACCTCTGATCTTGGTTTTGCAGATGATGCAGTCATCTTTGCAGAGAATGGATATCCTTTTGGGGGACCTTGAGGTGCTGAATGAGGCATCGGAGCCACTGGGATTACGGGTTTCCAGGGTCAAAAACTAAGATCCAGGCTTTTAATGACATTTTGAATGTTGCTATCCTGTTTGTGGTGAGGATGTTGAGGTCACAGAGAGATTCACTTACCTTGGCAGTGATATTCATCTCTCTGCTGGCTGTGAGCCAGAGGTTAACATACTTCTGGGTCAGGCCTGGGGAGTCATGGATTCTCTGGATCATGGAGTGTGGCCATTTCGGTACCTGTGAAGGAGGATGAAAGTTCGAGTCTTCAGGTCCTTGCTGCTTCCAGTCTTGGTCCACAGAAGTAAGACTTAGACTCTGATCAGGGATCTGAGATGGAGACTTAATTCCTTTGGTTCCAGGTCTCTTCAGTGAATCCTTGGCTATCGCTGGTCACACTTTGTGTCCAACGAGCGGTTGCTGAGAGAGACAAATGAGATTTGTTACCTGCATAGTCCATGAGTGTCAGATGCGGCTGTTTGGACATGTGGCTCGTTTTCCTGATGCAGATCCTGCTCACCAGATTCTATCAGCGAGGGAGCCTCGTGAGTGGAGGAGGCCAACGGGCTGACCACGTGCCTCGTGGTTGCAGCAAGTTGATCGGCATCTCAAGGAGATGGGGATGGGCCAGGCATCTGCCTGGGGGATGGCCAGACGGAGGCCCCTGGAGTACCAGTGGATAGTGGACACAGCGATGTACTGCTCTGACCTAACCTGACAGGAGTAGCCAACTGTGTTTGCATTGTCTTTAAATTAAAGAAAGGAGTATAGTCACATTGATATTAAAAGTATGCCTGGTGTTGGCTTAATGTTTAGGGTTGTGGGCTTGGGATCTTAAGAAATTGAGTTCAAATCCCTCTCGGCTGTTGAAGTAATACCAGGTGGGGTTGACTCTGCCTGTCATCCTTGAGGTCGAAAAACGAGTGCCAGCTTGCTGGTATCCTGTGTCGGTGTGGCGACCCGTCCAGTATTGTGCACAATAGCCGAGAAGACTGCTAAGGCAGCACCAATGCTCTGCACAGAGTATGGTCCCAATGGATGGATGGAGGATATTAAAAGTCAGTTGAAGTTCCATGCACATTATAGCACGACTCAAATGGGAAAACACAAAATTGGAATCTATACACCATCTGATAGCCGACCTGCTGGCAATAGAGCTGACCAAGGCATAGAAGGAAAACCAGCAAAAGGAGTGTTAAATGACACCATCGAAAAATGGAGGATTTTTTTGCATATATACAATGTCGAGACTCGTATGAGAGCTAACACACAGAATGTACAACAAGGTGAGCAGGAGACAAGAGGGGCGGAAGAGGGAAGGAAAAAACAGTGGGGAACAGAGACATGAGGGGATCTATGGAAGGGAGAGGGATGGGGCGGGGTACACAAGGTAAACAAGATGGACATCACCGCGACTTTCAGGTGCTTGCACGACAGGGACTTTCAGGAAGGAAAGCAGGAAATTTGAAGGAGGTGAGTTTGGCGGGATTAGCAGGGGTAGAAAAGATCATGGTTTTGGATGGGGGAAGATAAGAGATGGTGGTGAACAGCTGTTTTGAAGGTCTGGAGGGAAGAATGGGATTGAAGAGAGTGTGGGAGTTTATTCCCAAGGCATGAAAAAAGAGGAATGAAAGATTTCCTCGGAAATATAGTTTTGTATAAATTTTAGTGCTTGTTGAATAAGCACAGTAGCAATGTGACAAATTGCATTTTGTGGTCCTTCTTTAATCCATGAAAGTCCACCATCTGGAAAATAAGTATGCAACAGCCATGGCAAAATGCCATGGCAGTTGCATGAGATTAATATCATGGTTTTGTAATTTCCTATCAAGACAATCTGTCTGCTTTAATACAGCACTTGGCTCCAACATAGTGATATTTACTGGCTGTCAATTTATCTGCATTTTTCAAAGCATAGGCCTCATTTTTGGAAACACAGCACTGTCAACTCCATTATCGAGATCCCATGGTGACAAAATGTCTTGGCTTTCAAAGTCTGAATGCAGCAAAGCATTCCAAGATGTTCTTTTTTTTGTCACTTACCATAACAGGCATTGATCCTCATGAATATAACGTGAGTGCATTATGATACACTATTATCTGCATATTCATTAAGGAGGAGGCACACTGTTCAGTGTTCCTGCTGTGCTTCGTACACAGATTCATTTAACAATTATTAAGTTGCTTGCTCGGATCCTACCACTGCATCGTTCTATAAATAAATCACACTGTATGTCTTCCTCTTTGTGCTGTGGCAAAAAGACCATGATGTTGAGGAAAAGTTGGAGTGTTAGTGGAGGAAAAATGGGAAGGAAAAAGGAACAGCTCAAATATTGCACCATGTTTGTGTACATACGGTACTGTAATTATATGGCCCCTAAAACATGGGATGCTGTGGTATGACATCTGAGGACTACCAAAATTTGATAGAAAGTAGTATTGACAGGGTGCAAGCTGTGCTTATTGCTAAAGGAAGACCAACACCCTTGTAATTTATTGATCAAGAGTCCAAGAACCTTTATCGATATGAAGACAAACAAACCCTAAGCCAGTGCTTAACAAGGAAAAAAGACATAAAATCTCATAGCACCGTTGTTTTAGTAATTTTGCTGCATGGAGTTAAAGGGGGAGCCCATATCTATTTACAACTTAAATGGCCACCAGTCAACAGTCGGCCATCTTTGATGAGATTGCAAAATCAAGATAGACACAAGTGTGTGCCAGCACGTACTGTGCTTGTGCCAAGTTTGAACAAAATCTGACCATGCAGGTCTGAGAAATGGTTGGGGACACATTTAACTAACAAAATGGCTGCCAGTTGGCCATCTTCGATCTGATCTCAAAAAAAAACAAAGCATGAATATATAAGCCGTCATTCTTTATCTGTGTGTCAAATTTGAATAACATTGATAAATGCATGCCCGAGAAATAGTTGACGAAGAATTCAACATCGGGTATTTTTTCCAACTAAAATAGATGCCAGTCAGCCATCTTTAATCTGATCTCCCAAAAAAATGACGTGCACATGTAAACCATCATTCGTTATATGTGCTCCAAGTTTGAATAACATGGGTAAATGCATGTTCGAGAAATGGTTGAGGACTTGTTCAACATTGGGTTATTTACAACAAAAATGGCCACCAGTCTGCCATCTTTGACCAAATCATGAAACAAAATGAGGTGCATAAGTATGCCCTCATGTTTTGTCTTTGTGCCAAGTACAAATAAGGTCAGTCCTTACATGTCCGATATATGGTTGTGGACGCATGCACGCATTGACATGAAAATAATTCAATAAATTTCTTCCACGATAAAAGTATGAGAAGAAATTATCAAGTTTTTTCCAAATGTTTATAATGCTTTGTAGAATTTATTTTAAACATATATATATATATATATATATATATATATATATATATATATATGTATATGTATATGTATGTATATGTATATATATATATATATATATATATATATATATATATATATATATATATATATATCCTGGTGTTGGTGCAGTGGTTAGGGCAGCGGCTTGGGATACAAAAGGTCCTGAGTTTGAGCCCCATTGGGCCACTGAATTAATAAACCAGGGGGTTGACTCAGCCTGTTATCCTTCCGAGGTCGGCGAAGTGAGTACCAGTGTACTGGGTCGGTGTATACCCCGGTTAGCCGAGAATAGGTGTACCAAATCCCTGTGTCATAAGAGGCGACCAGGGTTGCGTCAGGAAGGGCATCTGGCGTAAAACCTGTGCCAAATCATTATGCGGATCATAATGGATGATCCGCTGTGGCGACCCCTAACGGGAGCAGCCGAAAGAAGAAGAAGATGTGTGTGTGTGTGTGTGTGTGTGTGTATGTATATATATATATATATATATATATATATATATATATATATATATATATATATATATATATATATATATATATATCTTCTTCTTGCGGCTGCTCTCTTTCGGGGTCACCACAACGGATCATCCGTATGATCCGCATAGTGATTTGGCACATGTTTTATGCCAGATGCCCTTCCTCACGCAACCCTGGTCGCCTCTTACGACACAGGGATATGGTACACCGATTATAACCAGGGTATACACCGGCCCAGTACACTGGTACTCACTTCGCCGACCTCGGAAGGATGACAGGCTGAGTCAACCCCCTGGTGTATTAATTCAGTGGCCCAACGGGGCTTGAACTCAGGAGCTTTTGGATCCCAAGCCGCTGCCCTAACCACTGCGCCAACACCAGGCATATATATATATATATATATATATATATATATATATATATATATATATATATATATATATATATATATATATATATATATATATATATATATATATATATATATATATATATATATTTATATATATATATATATTGTTATGAATTTTCGCCCACTGGCGTGTGCACAGCCATGTTTAACCGAATCTCGGCCGTACGCCCACCAGACGGACAATTCAGTCGCGACTTGCCGGAACAACGCCGAAAACCAGTCACGGGTGTGCTCCAAGCACACCACAACCTTGTCCGCACTCTACCCACGCGCTACAGGGTCCGATCGCCAAATTATCGATTTACCTAATTATTCGCCTGGGTACATTACCGAGAGATTGTTCCTCAGCGAGGCCTGCTTGGACACGAGCCGCTTAAGCAGTTCACTCCGTTTTGGGATAACCGAGTGGGGTATTATCGTGAGGCCTCACTGGACCTGATTCTATTATCGGCTATTAAATAGCCCGCTATTATTCCGAAATGCAATACAGCAGTTCAATGGAGGGAAAATGACGCGACGAACAGGTCAACATTCAAACAAGCACATTTATTCACACACGTATGCAGTCAGGTATTCATGCAGGCACATATACAAGCATGTACATATGCAATTATACAGCTAACAAAAACAATGCAAAGGAACTACGACCGTTTATTTATTGTTTACACACTGATACACAGTTCTACTTAACGGACTCGGCGTCACAAATTTCATACAAATAAAAGCAAGGAAAAACCTCCTCAAAGCCAAGGGGGTAGACTGGACCTCTCGGGGTCTTTATAAACCTTGAGCTTTGAGGACCTAAGGAGCTCCAAGAGGCCGCGCAGGTTATCTTCCTCGCTGGGGCGACTCGCGACATCCCTACCCCACGGCAGCTAGCGTAACCGCGGCTCGGCCGCGGCCTGGTGATTCGGGCCCCAGCTGGCAACGCCTGAGAGGAACGAATGGGTCTTTACTCTTTCTGAGTTGATGCTCTCTTTAAGAACCCGTCCGTCCCTCAGCGATGCTCGGACTGTGCTGAAGCCCGATCACCTCAGACCGTTCGGTGCTGGTTGGCAAGCTCTCTCCAGCTCACACACGAACACGCAGCTCTGCGTGGCACAGCAGGCTTGGCCGTGCTCCCAGCTCGCATCTCCTCCACTATCCTCAGTTTCTCCACCGACTGCAGGCTTCAGGCTCCAGGCTCCAGGCGCTCTGAACCCCGATAGACACTCCACCGACTGACCTTAGACTAGCGTTCAGCTCGGCCTTTTATAGGGCCCGAGAGACGAGGTTTGGCCTTCGCCCTCTCAACTCTTACCCCCACTGGCTCTGCCTCTCTCGCTCTCTTGATCGGAATCTCAGACGAAGCTTGCACAGAGCGGACATGCGCGAGATCCCCGACCTGCGCAGCGAGCAGACGTGCGCGAGATCACCGACCCGCGTGGCGAGCGGACCCCTGCGTCTGCCTGCAGCGATGCCGTTCGATGCGGACTCGCCGTGGCTGGCGCAAAGATGGCGTTGCTTTGGAGATGAAGGTGAGGCAATGTTGTTCGTGTTGATCTATTGGGGGAGATGTGGATTAGGGGATGGTGAGGTGATGTCGTTGCTGTGAAAAGGTTGTGGAGAGGGTGGTTGGTGGTTGGCGTAGTGGAGAAGGTGGTTGGTGGTTGGCGTGGTGGAGAAGGTGGTTGGTGTGGAGGAGAAGGTGGTTGGTGGCTGGCGTGGTGGAGAAGGTGGTTGGTGGTTGGCGTTGCGGACAAGGTGGTTGGTGGTTGGCATTGTGGTTGGTCCCAAAATAACGATAGTAAAAGAAAAACAGCTACCTCAAGGATCACAGCCCAGGTGACACGAAATAATTCCCTTTAGACAACAGTGGGGAAATCTATCTGAACACAGACTTATCGGCATAACTGATCTAAGGACATACATGGTGCTCTGTGAATTTCCACAGCCGTAACAATATATAATATATATATATATATATATATATATATATATATATATATATATATATATATATATATATATAGACATATATAGACATATATAGACATATATAGACATATATAGACATATATAGACATATATAGACATATATAGACATATATAAACATATACATATATATATATATATATATATATATATATATATATATATATATATATATATATATATATATATATATATAGACATACGAATATATGTAGTACATACTGCATGAAGAGGAGACGGTACTAAATGAGAAGGCAGAATGTGATTTGCATTCTGATGTGAGCAATTTAAGCTTATTATTTTTCATTGCTATTCAAGCGTTCTCAAAAATACTGTAAATAGGGCAAGTCTGACCTTGCATAATTTAATTTCATGCGTTCTTGCATTAAATCCTCTTCCACTAGGTTGACCTTTGTCATTGGTAACAAGTGGGAACCAGCTATTGTCATTCTTATAAAAAGTCCATTGTTTGTCCGAATATATGATTTACCCCATGAGCCTTGAGACATCATAAAAATAAATAAAATATGACTTCAAAGAAAGTGAAGAAGGATATATGTATGTACGTATATATGTATGAATGCATCTTGGTGTGTGTGTAAGTATATATATATATATATATATATATATATATATATATATATATATATATATATATATATATATATATATATATATATATATGTGTGTGTGTGTGTGTGTGTGTGTGTGTGTGTGTGTGTGTGTGTGTATGTGTGTGTGTGTGTGTGTGTGTGTGTGTGTGTGTGTGTGTGTGTGTGTGTGTGTGTGTGTGTGTGTGTGTCTGTAGAAATGTATATTGTTACCCTCATAACAAAAGTGCCTGTCATTTTTTCCAGTTTTGAGAAAAACAAAAAACTGCAGCAATTCTTCATCAACGAATATTTATTCACCATTTCTTGTGCACAGAGTTGTTAATGGAAGCTTAATGAAACACAAATCTTGTTACTCGTTATTATGATTATATCATGGCTAGAGTGTATCATGTGTATGTGTGTGTGTGTGTGTGTGTGTGTGTGTGTGTGTGTGTGTGTCGGTATGTGTCTGGTGTTGGCTTAATGGTTTGGGTGGTGGGCTTGCGGTCTTCGGGTCCTGAGTTCAAACTCATTGAATTAATATCAGATGGGGTTGACTCAGCCTGTCATCCTTCTGAGCTCAGCAAAATGAGTACCAGCTTGCTGGGATGATTTAGCCATTCGAGTATTCTGTGTTGGAGTGGTAACCCGTCCAGAATTGTTCCCAATTGCCCACGAGACTGCTTCAGCAGCACCGATGCTCTATACACAGTCTGGTCCCATTCGATCGATCGATCGATCCATCCATCCATCCATTGGGACCATACTCTGTGCAGAGTGTTGGTGCTGCCTAAGCAGTCTCCTTGGCTATTGGACACAATCCTGGATGGGTTGTCTCTCCGACGCAGTATACCAGCAAGCTGGCATTCATTTTGCCGACCTCAGAAGAATGACAGGCAGAGTCAACCCCACCTGGAATTAATTCAACAGCAAAGGGGGGTTGAACGCAGGATCATGGGATCCCAAGCCCACCACCCTACCCATTAAGCCAACACCAGGCATAATTGATCAATGGATGGATATATATATATATATATATATATATATATATATATATATATATATATATATATATATATATATATATATATATATATATATATATATATATATATATATATATACTGTATATGCCTCCATTGACTTTCCTCAGGAGTGAAATAAATTCCTTGATTTCCCTCCCATATCTATCTATATCTTACTAAAACTTTCATCTTGTATGTATATATATATATGTGTGTGTGTGTGTGTGTGTGTGTGTGTGTGTGTGTGTGTGTGTGTGCGTGCGTGCGTGCGTGCGTGCGTGCGTGCGTGCGTGCGTGCGTGCGTGCGTGCGTGCGTGCGTGCGTAAGTTCCCGAAATACAGCCAAAACGGTACACGACAGTGCAAAAATTTTCGGGCCACCTTACTTACCATTCGCCTGCGATGTGCAGTATCATGTTTTGTTCAAATCGGGAAACAAAAAAATTATTAAAAAATCAATTCCCGATTCAGTCACGTACTTTTCGGGAGTATTTGATCAATGCAAACAACCTCAGCAGTATAGTTCGCTGGAGCTATCTTGTTTTATTTCTTGAAATGATTTTTTTTATCAACCGCTGTCACAAAGGGAACCCATCCATCTCACAGGTTGTCTAGTAAATGATAAATGAGGGGCATAAATTGCAAAAGAACACCTATGTAGAACGAAGCTGATCCTGAAAACGTACCTCTTCCCAAGAAACAAAATCAAAGCCATAAACCAACTAGCAGTACCAGTGTTCTAATACAGCTGTGGAATAATTAACGAGCCCCAATAAGAAATCAATAAGTTAGACATAAAACACACAAAAATGCCTTACCATCCACAAAATGTTCTCCAAGAACCAGTGCATCCCGAGAATGTACCTGCCGAGACAAGAGGGAAGGAGTGGCCTGATTGAACTCGACTAGCTTCACAGAGCAACAAGTGTAGGACTAGTTGAGTATGTGAAATGCTTAACAGATTATCAGATTCAATTTGTAAACAAACATAAACATAACAAACCTAAAATGTATCCCTAATTCACCTTACAAGGAATTTCCAAAAACAGGTGCGAATAGATGATACCACATAGGAAAATGAAAGAGCAACAAACACAGCCCCAACAATTTTTTTTAAAAGATAAAATAAATATATAAAAAGAAATATCAACAAATACTCAACAAATCAACAATTGGGAAAACGACGAAAGAACAGAAAAATACAAAAGATAATTGAACAGAGTTGGGATCGACAAAGAAGGCTCATTTGAATGGCTAAGAAGAGGTCAGTTCAACTGGGATGGAGACGAATAACAATAAATGCCAAATATCAATGACACTACACCAATGGATTAAAAAACAGATGGCGGGACTGAGCCAGACTGACAAATGTAGGTTCTGCAAGACAGAAACAGAAAGTACTTGTCACATGCTTTTGGAATGCACAAAAACTATTATCAGAACACCTTTACGCACAACAACACAACAAAGTATGCAAAATGATTCATTGGCATATCTGCAAAAATTTCAACATCTCAGTTCCAGAAAACTCATGGAAACACGAACCAAGGTCATTCATTGAAAATAAGGATGTCATGCTCACGTGTGACCTGATGATCCCCTCAAGCGTGAATATAGAAAACAAAACCTTGTGACTGGACATCATTTTCAGGAATAAAATGGAAAAGACAGTATTGTTGATTTATATATCAGTACTCAGAGGTTTTGGCTTAAATAATGCTGAAATCGAGAAAATGACGACATACAAGGACCTCAAAAATGAGATCAAGAGATCTGGAAAGCTGAAGAGCATCAAAATAGCACCAGTGACAATTGGAGTAACAGGAATAACAGGAATATTCATTATTTGAAATACATAATGATTATAAGGATGGTATTTAAAAAAAATTCTGATTTAGTGTAGTTGATGGTATCTGAAACACCACCTAATTTGACAGGTTCAAGTACCATGAAACGAAGGATTTTGAAAGTGTCAAAAGGCAATTTATGTTCTCCAGTGATTTTTATTTCATATGTAGCCTATGGTTGCTGGTTGCATCATTGCTGGGAGCACAATTGACTGTGCTGCTGATGCAGTGCCCCTTGATTCCAGTAAGCTGGTACTTATTTTATTGACCTCAGAAGGATGACTGGCTGAGTCAAGCCACCTGGTGTTATTTCATGGACGGCAAGGGCTCAAACTCAAGATCCTAAATATCTTGAGCCAGCCACGTAAACGCTAACCCAAGACCAGCTTTGTTCCACTGTTCAAATATATAATTTGATGGAAATAAAATGAAGACTTTAAAGGTCGTAGAAAAAAAAAACATGGAGGTTTACAGCTGTAGTGTCTTTTACACCATCTTAATTAACACGTTACAGCAGTTATTCGTGTCTGCTGTTTGTGTCCTTTATAACACCATTAAAAACAGTAATTTTTCTGTTTGGACTTATTTTTAATTTGGTTTGACTGCCAGACAGACAGAGTAAAAAAAAATTATCTCACTCCTCTCTGCCATGTGCGATCGGGACAAATTCAGAGCTGAATTATGCTAAACTGCAGGTTTGATTTCCGATTCATGTTCTGATTAGTGTTCAAAATATAACATTCAATTAAAATAAGTTGTTCCTCAATTATAAAATGACGTTTGTGGATGGACAGATGGACAGACAGAAGTGAACCAATTGCTTAACCCTGCTTTTCACTTCGCATGCATAGAGTAATGAGAAGGATGAACCTCACGAGAGGAAATTGAATGAAAATGACTCGGAGACAGAAAAAAATGTGAAACTCAGCAATGCTGTACGGGAAACTGCCAGGATAACAAGACACTATGAGTTTTACTCATTGAGAAAGGAAAATCCTTATAAGGTGCAAAACAGTCAGATAAAGATATTGCTTGGAATCTTTTTCTTTGGTATACTTAGTCGAGGTTCATGTAAGAGATCACACACATAACGTATAATAAAGGTACCAGGAGACGATAGGAGCTGAGAGAGGGAAACACAACACCAGTGGGGATCAGACACATTAGGTGATTAGGAGATCTATGGAAGAAAGAGGGATTGGGTGGGGTACACGGGGGTAAACAAGATGGACACTCCAGGGATTTTCAGGAAGGAAAGCAGGGAATATGAAGGAAGTGGGTTTGGGGTGGATTAATTGGGGTAGAAAAGGTCATGGTTTTGGATGGGGGAAGATAAAAGATGGTGGGGAACAGCTGTTTTGAAGACCTGGAGGGAAGAGTGGGATTGAAGAGAGTGTGAAAGTTTGTTCCAGTGGCGGGAAAATAACAGGAATGAAAGAATGAAGCTGAAAGAAACATTATATTATTATAATTATTATTATTATTATTATTATTATTATTATTATAAAAATTGGGTGTATTTAAGAAGAACATAGAGAAGAAGCAGAAGAATAAGAACCACCAGACTTGGCAGCCTAATGGTTGGAGCTCTGAGTCTGGAAGGTGAACGTCAAAATAAACGATGACGTGTTCGACATATGCATTGAACCGAGAAACTTCAAGTTGAACCGTTTGCAATAAATGTGTTACAATTCGACTTTGTTAGCTTTTTGTAATTTTATAATTCATTTAAAAAAATCAACAATAACACGAAAGCAAAATGTGCTTGATAAGTGTTAAATGAGGAAATTATATTTTCATTTGCATCAATGCACGGAGTTGCACTAAACATGTTCCATTGGTTTCCTCATTAATTCGAAGGAAAAAAAATGCTTTTTGAGCATTTTTGTCGAGGATTACGAGTTTTATGAAGGCACACAAACTCAGTTAATCAATGAGCACACGCATAATAGACGACAATTGGTGATTAAAAAATCAGCAAAATCGTCTGATGTGCCATTATTCAATGTAAGTGGAAGCTCTTATATCCTATGACACAATGAGTCATTGCAGAAAATATAAACAATAAGTGAGTTTCAGAAACCCCAACATTGTACTCATTGTAAATGTCTTGTATACCTTGGAACTAGCAATTGTGACATCAGTCGGAAGGACATTAAGCTGGAGGATCCGTTTGCTAACCGGTGTATGCCCCGGTTAGAATAGGTGTACCATATCTCCGTGTGTCGTAAGAGGCGACCAGGGTTGCGTCAGGAAGGGCATCCGGCGTAAAAACCTATGTCAAATCATTATGCGGACAACAAAACGAATTTCCATACCGGATCGGTCGAGGCCCGGGTTACCAACGACCGCCACCGGTGCCGGTGGTCAGCAGGGTACCAGTGGAAATTGTGCTACCGCTGGGCGAAGGAGGAGAAGGAGACGGGGAAGGCGAGTCCGGAGGCAGTGGGAGAGGGGGAAGGGTAGAAGTGTGGAGGTAAGAGTTGGAACTCTGAATGTTGGGACTATGACTGGCAAAGGGTGAGAGTTGGCTGATATGATGGAGAGAAGAAAGGTGGACATACTGTGTGTACAAGAGACCAAGTGGATGGGGAGTAAGGCTAGGAGCATTGGAGGTGGTTTCAAACTGTTCTACCATGGTGTGGATGGGAGGAGAAATGGTGTCGGGGTAATCCTGAAGGAAGATTATGTCAAGAGGATATTGGAGGTGAGGAGAGTGTCGGACCGAGTGATGAGTGTGAAGTTGGAAATTGAAGGGGTGATGATCAGTGCATTGCCATCAGTGCATATGCCCCACATATGGGGTGTGAGATGGAGTATAAAGAATATTTCTGGAGTGAGTTAGATGAAGTGGTGGAGAGTGTATCCAAGGATGAAAGAGTTGTGATTGGAGCAGATTTCAATGGGCATGTTGGGGAAGGGAATAAAGAGGATGAAGAGGTGATGGGGAGGTACGGTCTCAACAAGAGAAATGTGGAAGGGCAAATGGTGGTAGAGTTTGCAAAAAGAATGGAAATGGCAGTGGTAAATACGTATTTCAAGAAGAAGGAGGAACACAGGGTGACATACAAGAGTGGAGGAAAGTGCACACAGGTGGATTACATCTTAAGCAGGAGATGCAACCTGAAAGAGATTAGTGACTGTAAGGTGGTGGCAGGGGAGAGTGTAGCTCGACAGCATCGATTGGTGTTCTGTAGAATGACTTCAGAGGTGAGGTTGAGGAAGAGGGTGAGGGCTGAACCAAAGACCAGATGGTGGAAGCTGAAGGAGGAAGACTGTTGCGTTAAATTTAGGGAGGAGGTGAGACAGGCGTTGGATGGTGGTAAAGATGGGTGGGATGATTGGGCAACTACAGCAGAAGTGGTGAAGGAGATAGCTCGGAAGGTACTTGGTGTGACATCTGGACAGAGGAAGGAAGATAAGGAGACTTGGTGGTGGAATGAGGAAGTACAGGAAAGTATAAGGAAGAACGGGTTGGCGAAAAGGAAGTGGGATAGTCAGAGAGATGAAGAAAGTTGGCAGGAGTACAAGGAGTGGCGGCGAAAGGCAAAAAGAGAGGTGGCAAAAGCCAAGGAAAAGGCATATGACGAGCTGTATGAGAAGTTGGATACAAAAGAAGGGGAAAAGGATTTATACCGATTGGCAAGACAGAGGGACCGAGTTGGGAAGGATGTGCTGCAGGTTAGGGTGATAAAGGACGCAAATGGGAATGTGCTGACGAGCGAGGAGAGTGTTGAGAAGGTGGATGGAGTACTTTGAGGAGCTGATGAATGAAGAAAATGAGAGAGAGAGAGAGAGAGAGAGAGAGAGAGAGAGAGAGAGAGAGAGAGAGAGAGAGAGAGAGAGAGAGAGAGAGAGAGAGAGAGAGAGAGAGAGAGAAGGTTGGAAGAGGTGAAGATAGTGAATCTGGAAGTGGGGTGGATCAGTAAGGATGAAGTGAGGACTGCTCTGAAGAAGATGAAAAGTGGAAAGGCGGTTGGCCCAGATGGTATACCAGTGGAGGCATGGAAGTGCTTAGGAGAGATGGCAGTGGGGTTGTTAACCAGATTGTTTAATAAAGTCTTGGAAAGTGAGAGGATGCCGGAGGAGTGGAGATTAAGTGTACTGGTTCCGATTTTCAAGAATAAGGGTGATGTGCAGAGCTGTGGAAATTACAGAGGGATAAAGTTGTTAAGCCACACCATGAAGTTGTGGGAAAGAGTAGTGGAAGCTCGGTTGAGAGGAGAGGTGATGATCTGTGAGCAGCAATATGGGTTTATGCCAGGAAAGAGCACCACTGATGTGATGTTTGCTTTGAGAATGTTGATGGAGAAGTATAGGGAAGGCCAGAAGGAGTTACATTGTGTGTTTGTGGATTTAGAGAAAGCTTATGATAGGGTGCCAAGAGAGGAGTTGTGGCATTGTGTGAGGAAGTCGGGAGTGGTGGAGAAGTATGTGAGGATCGTGCAGGATATGTATGAGGAGAGTGTGACAGCGGTGAGGTGTGTGGTAGGAATGACGGACCGGTTTAAGGTTAAAGTGGGATTGCACCAAGGATCGACTCTGAGCCCTTTCCTGTTTGCAATGGTGATGGACAGGTTGACGGACGAGATCAGACTGGAGTCTCCATGGACTATGATGTTCGCGGATGACATCATGATCTGTAGGGAGAGTAGGGAGCAGGCTGAGGCGAGCCTCGAGTGGTGGAGGTACGCACTGGAGAGAAGGGGAATGATAGTCAGTCAGAGTAAGACGGAGTACATGTGCGTAAATGAGAGGGAGGGTGGTGGTCTGGTGCGGTTGCAAGGAGTTGAGGTGGGGAAGGTGGGTGGGTTTAAATACTTGCGATCAACTGTCCAAAGTAACGGAGAGTGTGGGAGAGAAGTGAAAAAGAAAGTGCAGGCAGGATGGAGTGGGTGGAGAAGAGTTGCAGGAGTGATTTGTGACAGAAGGGTAGCTGCAAGAGTGAAGGGGAAAGTATATAAGACGGTAGTGAGACCAGCTATGTTGTATGGTTTGGAGGCGGTGGCACTAACAAAAAGACAGGAAGCGGAGCTGGAGGTGGCAGAGTTAAAGATGCTGCGATTCTCGTTGGGAGTGACGAGGATGGACAGGATAAGGAATGAGTATATTAGAGGGACAGCGCAGGTAGGACGGTTTGGAGACAAAGTGAGAGAGGCGAGATTGAGATGGTTTGGACATGTGCACAGGAGGGAAGCGGATAGCAGTATATCGGGAGAAGGATGTTGAAGATGGAGCCGCCAGGCAAGAGGAGAGGAGGAAGGCCAAAGAAGAGGTTCATGGATACGGTGAGGGCGGACATGCGGGTGGTTGGAGTGTCAATGGAAGATGTGGAGGATAGAGCGAAATGGAGACGGTTGATCCGCTGTTGCGACCCCTAACAGGAGCAAGCCGGAAGAAGAAGAAGAAGATCCGTTTGCGAGCACTTACGGCATCAGTGGATCTTTCATGAAGAGTTGGTGAGTTATTCGCAGCACTCTGATGAACAAATTCCAAATTCCTGCCTTATTAGTCACCTTCAGTCGAGCATCGAGAATTACTTGGGACATAACCACCCCACCTGGCTGACCCCAAAGGAAGGTGGGAAAATTGGGGCATTTGAGACTAAGAAGAAAAAGACAGAGGATGAGGAAGAAAAACTACCAGACTCCATAGCATAAGAGTTAGAGCATCTGTTCTGAGTTGGGGAGGTTCGTGGTTTGAAACCCTGCTGAGTGTTACAAGACTTTTATAATGGTCTGTGCTCCTCCATGGTTTGATGCTCAGTATTTGAAAACATAGAGCATGCACAAATACTGTAATGGCCATAAGTTTAACTGCTGGCAATATGAGTGCAGCCTCTGGTGGGACTTAAGGCCTCCTCCTGCATTTAAATTCCTTGTTGGGGAACATTATTATTATTATTATTAATATAAAAATTGGGTGTATTTGGGAAGAACATGGAGAAGTGGAAGAAGAAGTGGAAAAAGAACAAGAGCGAGAATTGCTTTGCAATACATGTCCCCGACTGATGTGATATTTTCTAAGCCCAAAAAGGGTGTTACTGTGTAAAATTGATGAAACTCCCTGAAACTAGAACTTGTTCTCTAACTTATCATAATAAAGCTATGTACTAAGTTTCATTTGAAGATGTTAAATGGTATGGGAGAAAAGGCTGAAAAACCACAGGTGGGACAGATGGTCAGATGGATGTACAGTAGGACAGACAGATAGATGGAGAGCAAACCTTGTTGTCCTTTCTGGTGAAACTGGTAGGGGACTAATAAGGGGGATCTGAGGGTCTTGAGTTTGAGCCCCTATTTTCCATTGGATTAACATCTGGTGGGGTTGACTAAACCTGTCATCCTTCTGAGGTCGGCAAAATGAGGACCAGCCTCCTGGTAACAGGGGGCACTGCATCAGTGGCACAGCATATTATGCAATACTATGAATAGTATGCAACCAGCAGCTGCATACGATGGCTTGCTAATGGTTAGAGCATCTGCTCCGAGTCTGGGAGGTGAGCCTTTCGAACACCTGCCATACCAAAGAATAAAAAAATTGTACGTGCTGCTTCCTTGCTTGGTGCTCAGCATTTTAAAAGTATAGAGCACGGACAGGCTTGTTTACCTCCCGCGTTCATCATTACCATCCGCTTTCAAGTTCCTCGTGAGGTCTCTCATATTTACATTCAGGAAAAAGAAGATGAGATAGCAGAAATCACGATTGGCAATTCCATAAAAACCAGACTAAAGTTTACTTTTCAATGTAAGCGAGGTCAAGTGGTTATCTTGAGAGAGCTCATGACTGATATTCCCAGATAAATTACTTTCAGGGAGTGGGCAATAATTGTGACGTCGAAATCACAACAAAGTGAGATAGATGATTGGTTGCATGTTTGTGGTCTCCTCCATATATTAACTTTGTTAGCTGATGATGAAGCATCATGTTTCGAGAGTCCATACGATGTTGATCTTTCTCACGTTGGCAGAGAATGATGCAACTGCGGTGGAACAGTCTGACACAAAAGTGTTTGCATGGGTGCACTTGGGGATTTCCGAAAGTGGAAAGAAAGAAAAAGAAAACAAAACCAATTCGTTGCTGAATTACTTTTATCTGCACTCACCAAAATAGAGATAGGGAGAGAGAGAGCGAGAGCGAGAGAGAGCGAGAGCGAGAGCGAGAGCGAGAGCGAGAGAGAGAGAGAGAGAGAGAGAGAGAGAGAGAGAGAGAGAGAGAGAGAGAGAGAGAGAGAGAGAGAGAGAGAGAGTGTGTGTGCAAGCAGATTTCTGGACATTGCATGAAGGTGGGTGAAAAAACACAAAAAGCCAGTTTTGTTTCCACTTCAATTTCAAGGATTACATGAAGTCCTGATTGAAGGGCACGGCCAAAACGCTCGGTCAAAGTTTGGGTGCTTTTCCTTGGTCAGTAAGTAAAAACATCTTCTTTAAAGGTCTCAATTATTCCTACCATCTTGTGGGGTTGGCTTTGGGGAACAGTTCTAGTCCAAGTGCTTTTGGAATTGGCTTGTCAGGCTAAATGCTGAAATGGCAGTATGATTCGGCCAGCTTATAGGTGATAACTCTCTGACTCTTAACAAAAGATACATTTGGGTCTTGAACATTGACCAACTTCGCCGGTGTTCCTAGACAGGTCTTCTGGCTTAACATCCTTCCGATGGATGTCTCACCTGATGATGCCTCGCTCATTGTTTGCCAGCCCACACAAACAGTGATGCCTCACCTTGCATGTGAAATTTCAGGATGATAGTTTATAGTTGGTTCAAGGTTCGAACCCAGATTGGAGAGCTCAAAGGAGAGTGCACACAGCTGGAAAGTATTCTGCCAACCACTCAAAAAGTGAGACATCTGAACCCTGTAATTATAAAATATTCGTATGATCTCTTTATCTTTAATTCCTTTCTAAGATATTTTATGTAAACCACAGTTACTCCACAAACCTGTCAAATTACTTGTCTAAAAAATAATTTAAATGTTAATCAAAGATTAGTGAATTAACTAAACCATCTCAGAGCAGAATGAGAAAACCATATTTGGAATTGTTAATTCGTTACTTTTTATCAGAAAGAATTTAATGAATGCTGTGAGTGGGAGTAAAAGTACATTTTAGTCATTTGAACGCAGCTCTTTGAGGCTAGTATTTAAATTCATGAGATACAAGGAAACTCGAATGTACCCGTACTTCTTTCAAAGTAATCTGTGCCACATCACGATCACATTGCAGTCGCGAAAACAACACATCATGCAGTGGAATGAAAGGGCAATATTCACTCAGAGAGATATAGAGATATAGAGATATAGAGATATAGAGATATAGAGATATAGAGATATAGAGATATAGAGATAGACTTTTGGAGTCCTTTTATTACAAAAGTAAAAAAATATTACATATGTACAAAATACAAGTCAGAAAACACTGAGAAAACGAAATAGAGAAAAGGAATTAAAGTGAGAGAAAAAAAAAACGGAAAAAAAATAACAAACAAATGTTCATTTGAAATCTAAGAAAAATAAAGCAGAAAAATAAATCTCAATAACTGCAAAATCAAAACAGGTTACATCATTATAGGAACTAGTACGGGCCCGTAGGGGTGGGCCCGTATGTGCGTGCCCATAGGTGAGTGCCAGTATGTGCAGCCCTCTCTCGCCCCCCCCTCTCTTCCTCCTAGTCTCGCCCTTCCTCTCTCTCCCCCCTCTCTTTCCCCCCCTCTATCTCCTCCCTCTCTCCCCCCTAGTCTCACCCTTCCTCTCTCTCCCTCCTCTCTCGCCCCTCTCTCACCCCCTCTCTCGCCCCCTCTCTCGCCCCCTCTCTCGCCCCACACTCTAATCCCCCTCTCTCTCCCCCTCTCTCCCCCTAGTCTCGCCCTTCCTCTCTCCCTCCTCCTCTCTCGCCCCTCTCTCTCGCCCCCACTCTCATCCCCCCCTCTCTCGCAGATATTGGTCGACAGATAAATGGCCGTAACTTGGGAACCGCTCGTCCGATTAATATCAAACCTCGAAAAAGCACATCCGCGGACCCCAGCAATATTCCTGACAAGTTTCAATCAGATCGGACTGTCAATCGTGCAAAAAAAAAAAACATAATAATAAAAAATAAATAAATAAACATTAATTGTGACGTCATTCGTGACGCCATAGCACCGTGTCTTGTCATTGGTCGACAGATAAATGGCCGTAATTTGGGAACCGCTCGTCCGATCGATATCAAACCTCGAAAAGGCACATTCGGGGGTCCCCGGCAATATTGCTGGCAAGTTTCAATGAGATCGGACCGGCGGTCGTCGAGAAACGGCGGTCGCAGACAGACAGACAGACACACACAGAGAGATTGCTGAAATTATAGATAGATGATCTCAAACAAGTAATACCAAATTATTTTCATGAACCTCACAAACACCCTCCAAGCACCATATTTCCACAAAATCATTAACAATATCCATGGTTTTGGAAAAATTTTAATTCAAGTTTTTACCTAGCGGAAACAATTGCACTAAAAAAAAGACATTACATTGCATTGTTGAAGTGGTTTACCATATCTCTTCTCCTTCTCGATAGATAGCAGTTCAATAGATACCGATAGCACTATCGATAGATAGCTGTACCAACAGCTTTGCTGTGCCAACAAAAAAGATAGCAGTTCATATGTTTTGGCATGTTGGCATTCTTTTTATGAACCCAAAAATAAATGAACAAAAATTAAACGTGAAATTCATTTTGAGAGAAACAAAATTTAACCAATGAAATAATGGAATAAGTCTTTCACAGTCAATAAAAAAATGAAATACGTCCTCGTTTACAGAACAAAATGGGCAGCATGCGGATATTGGGGCAAAGTTCCTGACATATGTGTTACATGGGATAATCCAGTGGGCAAGGCGCCACTGGAGATCTCCCGTTATTTTGGCGATTGGTTGACAATCCATTGTTTCCCATACAGGTTCAGAGGGAGGACCAGCAGGAAGTAGCCTCTTCCAACGTGACACTCCATTTAGTGGTGACACGCCGATAATTTTCTTCAAACATGACTTGTACAGGTTCTTGCTGGTGGCAGTATGAAGTTAATTTGTCCCTGTGCTAACAGGGGGGAGATCTCTGGGAGAACAGTCAAAGAGTAGCTTTGGGAAATTGAGTTCTTCAGGATGAACACGAGTGCTTTGAGTCCATAATAGTCGTAACTGATGATTTTTTTTTTTTGTACAACCTTCCTCATGATTAGTCCAAGTGTCCTCTTGGATCGAATCCCTGTTGAAGTTGAAATTTCCTCCACAGTCTTCCACCCTACACCAGAGTTTGGCCGTAGGTGCCATACTTTGTTTATGCCCACGCCATTGAACCACTGGCACAATTCACGACTCCTGAATATATCAGGAAAGAGAGGGTTAAAAAAAAGTGGCTCAACTTCATACATCCCTGAGGAGTATGCGTCCGCTTTGCGACTCACAGAGAGTCCTTTCCAGGCATTGAGAAGGCTCTGATAAAATAAGGGGTAAACTGATGTATCCACATCCTTGAGGTGTGTCAGGAATACTTCAAGATCATAGCCAAAACTGCCCGCCTGTTGCAAAATGTGACAGGCCAAGGGGCAGTTTGGCAGGTGTTCAGCAAAAAGGAGGCGTTTAACGGAGGACAAGCGAAAAGCCATGATGCGGGACTTCACATGAACTAGGATTTGACCTCCATTTGACGAAGTGTGGCATATTACATTTGGCCACAGCCAGTGATGGCCTCCCCCAAAAATGTCCACCAATTTTGCCTGGATCATGCCCAACAGTACTTCTGGTAGTTGCAGGCAAATAAATTTATGCCATGGACCTAAAGCAACCAAGTTATTGGCCACCAAGACACGGCCTTTAAAAGATAGATGTGGCAGGGCTCTTCTCCACCTGTTCAATTTCTTCCTTATTTCTTCAGTCGTGTCTTCCCAGTTCTTTTTCATGAATTGTGTGGAATCCAGGAAAACAAGAAGATATGCCACACCTTCTATCTTCCATTCCAGGTTTTCCGGAAGTGGTGTCATGACAGGAAGGCCATTTTTAAGGTATGGCAGCCATAGTGCCTTACTTTTCTTCCAATTGACATTGAGGGAAGACGCCAGGAAAAAGGTTCTCAGGGATTCTGTGAGTGCAGCGATGTCTTGGTTGTTCCTGATGATGACGCAGACATCATCAGCATAAGAAGATATCTTCAACGAAGGACTCCTTGGAAAGCAAGTTAGACCAGAGATATTCTCCCTGAGTGTTTCTCATTCGGCATGTTAACTGGTAGAGGACCGGTAATCTCCTCCTTACGCCCTGTATTAGTGTGACCTGTTTTTCTGGTGCACGAGAATTTTGGACAAAAGCGTTTTAAATGTCTGAAGGCTCCACACTGGAAACACATTAAGGTAGCGGACGATGCATAGATGTGATAATTAGAGTCATCAAAATAGATTTTAAACGAGATGTTGAGTCCCGTATCTTCCCCACAGTCTGGTAGGACCATATAAACCTGCCTTCGGAAAAACATTACATGCTTTACACATTCATTCGGACAACCAAGAGGAATCATGGAAATTCTGGATACCATTTTCCCATAATGGGATAATATGGACAGAATCTTATCATGAGATCATCACTGTTTTGGGATCATCTTCGAATGTTTACTGGGCACAGGTAGTTATGATTTTACCATATGGAGCAGACTGTGGGCACAACAGCAGCCTGACCTTTAAATCCTGCCTCGTACTGGAGCTATGACAGCCGCCACCACCTTATAGTGACAATCACGGCCTTTGAGAGAAAGAAGGAGACTTTGATATGGTGATTGGTGACGATCAGTTCGTGACTATATCCGTGGAAATATAATGACTATTGGCTCGTTTTACCTTTTGGAGATTGGTCATGGAAGATGCACTTGGGCAATCAAAGGGGTTTGTTCTTCATCTCTGGATGTGCGGTAAAAAATACAGAAGCCATTTTGAGCATCGTCTTTTCAAGAGGAATTCATATTCCTCAGCTTTCCGTATTTACATACTTCTCGTGTCAGAGCTGATGAAGAGCTGTGACGTCATCATTTTTTACCAATTAACTCATGTGTCTCTGCATCAAAATTTGCAAGGCTTCACACTCTGTATGTTGACGTTTATTGTCCTTCTATAGTCTTTCTCTCCTTATCTCTATATGTCATTTTCGTATTCTGCTCATGCATTTGCTCATTTATTTTTCATGCTGTGGTTTTTCACTTTTGACTTTATGAAGGTCGCAGTTCAGGAAGTCATGAGAAATCAGTTATGTGTTGTTGTCATCATGTTATGATTTGTATGCACGCATGTTCTCGAACCTCTGCACCTCGAATGTAAATTTTAAAATAAACTAGGAAATACTAAGAAAAGTTGTCCAGTCGATTTTCACTTGATAATGAGCCACTGTTCATCTACTCACACCAAGGTTTGGAGGCTCCTCACTGCCTTACCACTGTCATTCATCATTGTCCACTCATTGTCTGCATTCCTACATCCAAGCTGTCCATACATAAGTGACAGAAATTCCTCTCTTTTCATTGACTCAGTGGCATAGTGATTAAAGCATCCACTCTGAGTGTGGGAGCATAGTGATTAAAGCATCCACTCTGAGTGTGGGAGATGAGCGGTTCGAATCCAACCATGGCTGAGTCACACCATGGATAGTCCTACAAATAAAAGGATAGAGCATAGACAAACAACCATAGGTTGGCAGCCATTGTGCAAGCCTGATAGGCCAAATGGCCTCCTCCTGTCCTGAGGTTCCTTGTAAGGGTGCTCATATTACCAGACTCTGCGGAGTAATGCTTTGAGCGTCCGCTCTTCAATCTCGGAGATCGGTGATTTGAACGTGACCTCAGCCGTGTCGTACCAAAGATTTTTTTTTAAATGCTATGTGCTGCTGCTTCCTTGTTTGATGCTCAGCATTTCAATAGGATAGAGCAAAGACAACCATCCTCCATGAAGCTCAACACAAGTATATAGACCATGGTACAGGCTTGATTGGCCAAATGCCCTCTCTCTCTGTATTGAAGCTCCTTGTAAAGGGAACTTGTATTATTATTATTATTCTTGAAGAATTATTTTGCCAAGCCAGTCCATCTCTGCATGTTACCAATTGTCATTAGTCTGTGGCCTCATTTGTATTCTGTTATCCCATGACAAGTCAGGACATCCATTTCGTTTTCTACAATTGCCTCGCACTATACTCTGAAGACTGTTTATATCTAACGCTTTCAACGTTTACAGGTCAAGCTTTACCGATGAATATAAAACCCATTCCTCAGTACATCTCGGCAGAACCGAGCTGGCCTTACAACAGCGATGCCCAATCCCCCTTTTGCAAATCCAAAGCACGAAGTGGAATGCAAATCACTCCAAAGCTCTCCTAACCCTTGCAGCCGAGCCTTTCATTAACCTTTTCATTGACTCTGACGCACACTAGGATTTCACAAGCTGTCGTAATAAATACATCACATAAATAGTGCATGCAAAAAGCACAGAAATAACTTTCACATTAGGCTCTTTCATTATTCATGAATGCTGGAATTGCTGATGAATAAGATGCCGCAGTATTCTCACATAAACAAACAATCGTGTGCATTATGTGGGAGCTCCTAGGCCTGAAAAGCACACCAGTTTGCTCACACCTGCCTTCTGATTCGCCCCACAGCTCCAATCCGGGTGATTCCATCCAGCTCGTGGGGCTCTGAAGTTTTATTGAAAAAGGAAATGGGATTCGGTTGGTTAACTTTTGCAGGTGTGTGTTCACGCCAAACCACCTTCACGGATTCCAGGGAAGCTCGACACAACTCTATAGGCAAAGAGTGATGTTTTCGGTGCAATGTTCCCTCGAGAAAGTCCTTTTCCTTTGGAAGTT
>NC_140964.1:22899730-22909730 GCF_056783735.1 Eptatretus burgeri
ATATTTTTATTCAATGCAATATTGCTGCCAAATCATGTGACCCATCAATTATTCCTGAACAAACTTGGACACCCAAGGCTTGGGGAATATTTCTGTGAAGTTTCCTTTCAATCTGTCCAGCCATTCTTGAGAAGATTTTTCATAGGTTTTAGGGTAAATCCAATATGGCTTGCCAAACCATGTGACCTACAGTATAATGTCAGATGTGTTAACCTTTTGTTCCTCATGGATAGGCGGTCCTCCATGGAAAGTTTTGCCTCAATCTGTTCAGTCACTTCAAAGAAGAAGATTTTGAAGGTTTTTTTTTTCCTCAAACAACATAGCTGCCGAATCAAGTGACCGATGAAGTCATCAATTTTTTTTCTCTGGACCATTTTATTCTGAGATGACCCTCAAAAATTTTTATACTGATCACATCTAGGTTTATACATATGGAATTATGACGTCATAACGAAGACACCTATGATGTCATAAAAATCAAACTTTTTTTCCCATGAGTACTTGCTATTTGCCAAGATTCCATTTTTACCTTGGTGCGGTTTCAGAGATACAGTGGTCCAAAGTTTTTATGTTTTTCCAACATGGCTGCCACACCACATGACCTATGATGCCATAATTATCAATAAAACAATCCTCATCTGTAGTCGCTCCTATCCTGAACATTTTGTTTCAATCTGACAAGCGGTTGCGAAGAAAAATACAAAAGTTCTTTGTCGACAAACAAACAAGAAGATGTCGTGCAGAGCACGACACTTGCAAAATCCATAAAACAAATTTGACCTCAAAAATAATTGGCTGGTTGAATTCAGTGAACTGATGTGAAAATCCTCTCCAAATTTCAAGTCAATGAGATGAAAATTGAGGATTTTAGAAATACCACCTGAGTTGTTGACCTTTGGCCTGTGTTGACCTTTTGACCTCAAAAACAATAGGCTTCTTCCTTATGACAAACTCTACCATGTTGTTAAGTTTCGTGAAGATCAGTTTAAAATTGTGACCTGCAGGCGTCAAACCTGTAGGCGACCTGTAATAACAAAATCGACTAACCAATATACTTGAAAAATCTTCGATTTTGCAAGTAACAAACAAAGTAACGGTCCCAAATGCAATGCCCTCTCCTCCAGTGAAAACTCTCAAATCCAAAATAATTGGGACTGAGTAGTACTCCGATTACAGGATTCTCGGATTTTTATGAAACTTTTTTCGTTTTTGTATGCAAGGTGAAGGAAGGCTCGTGGAAGAGCTGGAACACTGAACGGATCAGGATCCAACAGGAACAAAAGGAAGAGTACAGAGAGGGGGAAACACTAAAAGCAGGGTTGAAGGACAAAATAGAGGGAGAGAATTGGAGAAATAATGGGTTAGACGTAAGCCTAACAATGAGGGGTCGGAGAGGATGCGAACGTTGCTGTAATTATTTTACTGTACTTCCCCAAAAATCTTCCTCGTTTTCGTTTTCACCATGTGTAATGTTGACTCATGTGGAGGTTGACGATTACATAGAAGTTGAAGTGCTCGGGATGACAACAGGAGAGGCAGGAGGTCGTTCTTGTATCTCATCCATTGTAGTAGCTGGCGTTAATGTTCATGGAAGTTCGTCAAAGAGTAGCACTGTCTCAGTAACATCAGGTATAGGTAATGGGCTTTGTGAAGAGGTTGAACTACCACTTAAAGCTTGTTTCCTCTGCCACAGAAGGTGGACGGAGGTTATGTTTTCATCCCTGTCTGTCTGTCTGTGAACAAGATATCTCAAAAAGTTGTGGATGGATTCAGAAGAAATTTAGTGGAGAGGTTGGGTGTGTGACAAAGACGACTTGATTAGATTTTGTTGAAGATCCGAATCAAGATCCGGATAGGAGAATTAAAAAAAAAAAATTTGAAAGTGATTCTTCAACATTTAGAGATGCGGCCAAAAACGATATATAGCAGATATTTCAAAAAGTTGTGGATGTGCAATGACAAAACTATTTGGATCAGTTGTTTTTGTGACAAGAACAAACGAATTCGATTTTGGTTCAGGTCTGGATCTAGATCTGGCCTACCAGTGGGATACAAAATGTAAACCGTTTCGCCTGGCGGAGGTGTGCGCTATACCGAGTGCCGTTCTCACTTACAATGCTTTGTTGCCCTCTCAAACATTTCCTGAAGAGTCATTTGTTTCATGAAGGTCGGTTTCTCCTTCATTAGTTTCTCTTCGGTAAAGGCCCAGTCACACCTTGACATTTTAGCCAGCAATGGTAACGTATTAAAATGTATGTAAAACGCTGGCTTACGTTGAGCTTTTGATGTTTTTTTTTAAAGATTCGGACGTATTCATAACGAGTTGGTCGTATGCATAACGTATTAGTAACGGACACAGAACGTTTCGTTGTGTTATAGATAACTTATACCAACGAATGCTGAGTCTCTTGTCAGCGTTCACAACCTATGCCCAACGATAGTCTAACTTATGCATAGCGCGCTGCATGTATCGCCGACGATCACGTGGCGTAGCCTATTAAAAGGCTGCCGCACAACGATTCAAATCATAACCGCCGGAGAAATGGAAGTGTCAACATCGCAGTCACACCTTTGCAATCTTGCCAGCGTATGCCGACCTCTGAAAAATGCGTCTAAAACGCTGGCGCACTCAAATATGGTATGGGTAGGTTTGGTATACGTGAATAGAACGCTAAAGTACGCTATCATACGTCGTATTAAGTGGAGTACGTCTTGTAATTATAAACGTGTTAAACATTTTACGACGTACTTGCCGTATGAAACACGTTCCGCATGCGATGGGAATAAGTTGTACGCATGATATGCCAACGTTGTCACACGTCGACAAAAGTTACTTGTAAGGTACTCATAAGTCGAAACACTCAAGGTAATGGTTAGCGTCAGTGTTCCAGACTCCATGGTTTTTTTTTTTCTTCAGTATGACGGTGATGTTGACACTTTGATATCTAGTGCGGTTATGATTTAAATAATTGAGCGGCAGCCTTTTAATTATATTATATTATAACTGCACTACAAATCGAAGTGTCAACATCACTGTCATACCGAAGAAAAAAAACAAACAAACAAAAAAAAACCAGGGAGTCTGGAACACTGACGCTAACCATTACCTTGACGTTTTTCGACTTATGAGCACCTTACAAGTAACTTTTGTCGACGTGTGTCAACGTTCGCATATCGTGCGTACAACACGTTACTCATAGGTAAGAAATAAGTTTCTGGTACGCTAAACATGGCCTCGACGTGTTTCGGCTTATGAGTAACTTACAAGTAACGTGTGTCAACGATCGCGTGACGTGCCCACAACTAATGGCCAGCGTTATGCGGAACGTGTGAGTCATACGCTGGCATAAGTCTTAAAATTTCAAGCATGGAAAATTTGAGGACAACTGAAAAGTACAACGTTTAAAGCCAGCGTACAACGACGTATGGCAGTGTTTTTCAGCGTGCTCTCAATGTTATCAAAACTTACCCATATAATGTATTGGGCGTGTACCAGCGTTTTACACAAATTTTCCAAAAATCGGCATTATCTGGCTAAAACGTCAAGGTGTTACTGGGCCTTAAGGTAAATATTATTTTTTCTTGTTGAGAGAAAAATTCATTCCCTGCAAGAAGCTTATATACTGTTCTCCAAGTTTTATCCCCTGATCAATGGTCATCATCTGGTTTTTTTCTTCTCTGTCACTTTCAATGTCATCATTATTTTCTTCATAGGGGTTATTAACCATGTCAATAATCTCTTCCTCAGTCATCTGGCAGACCACAGGCGCATCGCTGTCTCAATTCATCCACTCCAAGATGTCATCTTCATGCAAGTCCTTGGCCACTTCAGTGTTCATATCCTTTGCATAGCATATAAATTCTGCTGCGTAAGCGTTCTCACTTGAAAGTTTAAAACCTTCAAAGTCTTTAAGTTGCTCAATGTCGTCGAACATGTCAAGTGGCCACAAGTTATGCCATTCATTTTGCAATGTTGGCTGCGTCACTGAGTCCCAAACACATGCAAATGCCCAAATACAGCTATTGAAGGTGAACTCCTTGAATGTGGCCATCACACCAGCAGATGAATTGCTATTAAGCAGATGACGCATTCAATCCTTCCTTCAGGCACACTTCATGCTGCAAATTATTCCCTAGTCCACTGGCTGAATCAGTGAAGTACAGTGGGGGGGGGGGGGAGAGATACAGTATGTTGCAAAAACATTTCTTCACTGTAACCCTACAGCATCCAGCTGTGCACAATTGTGCAGGAGGACAACAATCTTGCAAACATCTGCCATGCCCACCTTGTGGTAGTGTTCCCAAAGCTCCACCACAAAATGATTTTCAAATCATTGAGTGATCAGTTCTTGAGTGATTCAGGCCTGTTTATTACTCCTGTAAATCACAGGCAATACCTTCACTCCCTTCAGAGCATAAGGATGAGCACTCTTACCTATCAACATCAACTTGCACTTGTGTGTGCCAGCTGCGCTTGCACATGCGAGAGCAGTCACTCTGTCTTTCGCTGCCTTCACACCTGACAATGTATGTTCATCCCCTCCAGCAAGCATGTCCCTTGGAATGCAACGCCAAAAGAGGCCATTTTCAAATCTGTTCTGGAGTTAAATTCTCATCTTGCATGAACTATGAAAAAAAATCTACATACTTCTTAGTGGCCTCTTTATCTGCAGACACTTTCTCACCACTCATTTTCACATATCGAATGCTGTGGTGTAACTTCTGGCACCAGCCAGGCGAGAACTCACAAGGCTCACAAAGTTTGAGGTCCTGATGATATTATTTAGCCTTTTCACACAAAAGTGGGCCAGAAATAGGTACGCCTTCACTATGACGTTTTTTAAACTATTCGTAAATAACCTTATCGAGGTCTGCCAATCTATCTCAATACAAGGTTATCCAGTTGGCAATGCCATATTTGAATTACTATTAGCATAAAACTTTAACATCTTATTACGTTGCCTTTGAATATCACAAATAGTGGTGGTACCAACACCATAGTGCTCCCTCAAGTTCCACATCAACTCACCTTCATGTAATTTCTGCAGACTTTCAACTTTCTTTTGAATTATAAGTATAACATGCTTCCTCTTCACACCACCAAACTCAACGCTATCAGTTGGACGCTTGTTGGACAACATCATGAGGGCAGGATAAGGCAAAAACACAGAAATACCTTGAGAAAAGCACGCAGTAACACCGCCAACAGACTTAAACAAACAGGCTACAGACTACAGATCGGTAGCCTTTGCAAACTCGGAGGCCATTTCGATGGGAGGTATAAATCTACGGATGTGCGGAATTGCCTTTTTTGCCTGAAGTTTGGGTTTTGTTGAGATTTTGAGACATTTCGGATTTGAGAGTTTTCATTATGCAACTAATTATTATTTTGCAAATATCGCAGTCAAAAGAAAATGCAGATATTATCGTTTTCATCAATATATATTTTGACGTCATTCTAAAAGCCGACGTTATGCTTAAGGAAAAGTACAAGGTGATCCATCAAAATATGATGGCTTTTCTTTCTCTGTTGGTTGGTAAGCAGTGATTGATAGTGCCATAAATCATATCCTCCACCAAGAAAATCTTATGCAAAAACTGTCTATTACAATCTTGCAAATTCCCACTTTACGGTTTTGCCTTTCTGGTTGATTTGACAGGATTGCTATTCATTGCACTTTGAAATTCTTCAACTCCTTCTGGCTGCACACACAGACCTCTGGTTCAAACACAGCACCTTTCTTTTCATATTCTCTGTGAAGTCGAAGACTTGTCTTTTTCTTGGAGACGAACTTGGTTAAAATATAACTCCGAAGCCTCGTTTCACCAGTCACACTCTTTTTCTATGTGAATTTAACATTGTCCGACTATTTTGTTCTGTTGATAGATGACCTTTGTTGGCCAGGTCAAAATAAAATCAATGAACATTCTCTTGATATTCAGTGTTAACAATCACTGCTTGCTAACCTGAAAAAACATATTTATATGAGCTATCCTCTATTAAGAGTTAAAAAACATAAAAAAGTACCAGGAAAAGCAAATATCATGCCATTACTGTATATTCAAACGAGTACAAAATAATTGCATCTGCTGTATAAATTCTCATTCATTTATCTTTCATCAATTGTGAATTCATTTATCATATTGAAGATCATTTAAAAGAAAACTGTACATTTCAGTTTAACGAAACCATGCACACTCCCTGCCTCTGAACAGCTGTCATCGCACTATACCGATGTTCGTAATATCACCTGACCTATGAAACTTTTATGTGGTTTCCAAAGATCATGGAATGTTACGTATAGACTTGATTGTTTTCATTGTCAAAAAGCTTTGCAAAGAGCCATACTAAAATAAGAAGCATCATTATGAAGTATAAAACTGCCTTTAGGGAAAATAACTTTAGATTTAAAAGCGATGTAGTTATTACAGAAAATTTTCTGAAAAGGTTGCAAACATCAAAATTTTTGCACATTAACACATGGTAGAAATCAACCTTTATGAAGATGGAAACGAATGAACAGATTATCGGAAGACTGATTACAAAGATGGAGAATGGCTGGAGGGTTGGCCAAGAGGTATGCTCACTCGCCTCTGGGCTGCCTCGTCTGGGTTTGAATGTTGACGCAGCTAAAAACTGCCATCCTGGAGTCTTGCAAGCAGGGTGAGGCATCATTGTGTGTGCCGTCTCTCCGATGGACGTTAAGCTAGGTGTCACATATACCAGCATTACTTGATGGATCTTAAGGATCCCCCGGTATCTTTCGCAAAGAATAGGCAGGCTATCGCCGGCACTTTTGCCAAATTCAAAAGTCCTGCTCTAACTTACATAAGGCACTGTATCAGTGGCACAGCTTCACTCCGAGCAATAATGCAACCAGCAGCCACAAGCTGCATACAAAATGAATTTCGGATGGAGAAACTCTGAGAAGAGAGTTAAGCAGCGAATTCTCTGAGGGACATTGAGTGGCTCTGTGAAGGTAGCTAAAGCAGATGGGGTTAACCCAAGGGTCAAAAAAGATCAAGTGTGCCAACATGGTGGCTCATCCGAAAATAATAGGTTGCAAAGTTTGGAGTCTTGGTCTATGACACCAATTATGTCAAATGTTTTTGAATTAATGGCATCAATTAGAGCTACAGAAACCCCAACTTATAGTGGAAAGGTGAAGTCAATGGTTCCATGAACGAGAGCTTTGTATGCTACAGGGTACCATGAGATGTACTAAATAAAGATTTGGTGCAGTCGAGGTTAGCCAGGCAGTGTCTCATTCTGGCAGGAAGCTTTGAGATGTGATTATCTCATCCAAGCCTTTGGAGAGTGCCATCAAGAAGCTAGCCAGTTGTTGGCTTAACGGTTAGGGTGGTGGCTTGGGATCCTAGGGTCCTGAGTTTGAGACCCGTTGGTTGCTGAATTAACACCAGGGGGTTGACTCATCCTCTCATTAACCTTCTGAGGTTGGTGAAATGAGCACCAGTTTACTCGGAGCAATGCATCAGTGGCAAAACTGTGCCCCTAACCAATGATGCAACCAGCAGTCAAAAAGGATGTACATGAAGGGGGCCAAGAAGCTTTCAGGAAAATTATTGGTAATTTGGACATTGAATTATACCTGTTTAGTCGATATAGCTTATTTTTCTTTTAGAGAAAGACAAAGTAAGATTGTTTGCTTGAACAAGGCAAAATTAGGTTCGATCAAAAGTTAGGTTAAAAGAGAATCATGAATGTACGTAATTTACCTGTTGAGCTCATATTCAACATTTGTCCATTTGTTGATGGACTGTCTAATTAAACGAGGAAGTATTGTAATGAATCGAACAGGTATCAGCATGTCGAGAAATTATGATATGCTTAGGGTGGAAATGAACAGAATTTTTTTTCTGTGACAATTTTCTTGAAAATAACAACATTCATAATATACATACAACAGTGTTTGGTGCTTTGGAAATGGAATAAGAGTGAAACATTGCAAACTGCCTGAATACCTTCATGGAAACCGTCTCACCACTATTTTGCAAAATCTGGGTTTCATTACCGAAAAATGGAAATATGAATGTAAATTGTTATTCTGTTGCTTTAAGTTCAGGAACACAAATAAAAATTCCTTAGTAAACACAGATATGATACATTTAACTGCATACAAGCCTTCATCTCTCCCACTAACGATGAGTAATACTTATTCAAAACTATAAAATTCATAGAACACGTTACCCCATGCATTGTTTAAGTATATAAAGTACTTCAATTGAAAGTAAGTAATTTTGCTGTTCAGTGTTAAAGGGCTAACCCATATTTATGTACAACAAAAATGGCCACCAGTCTATCAGTTGGCCATCTTTAATCAGAAAGCAAAATTAGAGGGGGAGCACTCGGTAGAGTGCAAAACCTCCGCCGCCAATACTGCTAAGTCACTCAAGTGAACCTGATATTATATTCATTCAATTTGACGTCAACAGTGCTCAGAGTTATAGTTTGCAACTTTCCCTTTTACATACTCAATTCATTCGTCATAACTAGATTCCTTGAGACAGAAATTGCTTTTACATGGGTATATCCACCTGAAGTTCCAAAATCAGCCGCAATTATAATTTTGGCATGTTTTTTTTTTTTTGTTGGAAATCACTTATAACGTAGAAATGCAAAAAAAAAAAATTCAAATATTTTTTGAAAATGTCCGCCATAGCGGCCATATTGGATTTTGGACCAAGTCCAAAATCTAATGGCATGATCCTTGGACCATACCTAATCTCCCCCCACCAAGTTTCGTCGAAATCCGTCCAGGAGTTTTTCCGTAATACTGTTCACAAACAAAGAAACAAACAGACAGGGATGAAAACAGGAACCTCCATCCATCTTCGAAGATGGCAGAGGTTAAAAATGGCCACCAGTCGACCATCTTGGATCTGATGTCGAAAATGAATAAAGTGCATATGCAAGCTATTATTAATTATCTGTGTGGCAAGTTTGAACAACATTGGTAAATGCATGTCCGAGAAATGGTTGAGAACATGTTCAATATCGGCTTTTTTCCAATTCAAATGGCCGCCAGTTGGTTATCTTGGATCTGACCTTGAAATAAAATGAAATACACATGCAAGCCATCATTCTTTATCTGTGTACTAAATTTGAACCACATCAGTAAATGCATGTCCGAGAAATGGTTGAGGATATGTTCATAATAGTTTTTTGTTTTTTTTTTACAACTAAAATGGCCACCAGTCGGCCATCTTGGATCTGTTTTCGAAAATGATTAAAGTGCATATGTAAGCTTTCATGAGTTATCTGTGTGCCAAGTTTGAACAAGATCAGGAAAGGCATGTCAGAGAAGTGGTTGAGGACGTGTTCATAATCGCGTTGTTTTTGCAACTAAAATGGCCACGTCGACCATCTTGGATCTGATCTAAAAAAAATGACGTGCACATGTAAGTCGTCATTCATTATCTGTGTGCTAAGTTTGAACAAGATCAGTAAATACATGTCAGAGAAATGGTTGAGGATGTGTTCGATACCAGAAATTTTTACAAGTACAATGGTCGCCAGTCTACCAGTCAGCCATCTTTGATCAGATTGCAAAATAAAATGAGGTACAGGTGTATGCCATCAAGTATTGTGCTTGTTCGAAGTTTGAACAAAATTGGACCATGCATATCTGAGAGATGGTTGGGGAAACATTGAAGTAACAAAATAGCCACCATTCCGCCATATTGGATCTGATCTGGAAAGAAAATGAAATGCTCATGGAAGCCATCATTCCTTATCTGTGTGCCAAGTATGAACCGCATTGGTAAATGCATGTCCGAGAGATGGTTGAGGATGTGTTTGACACCGTTTTTTTTTTTTTTAGAACTAAAAAGTCCAACAGAAGTAGAGTACAAAAGGGAAGGATCAGTAGAGATAGGGAGGAGTTGGGGACAAAATATTTGGAAGCAAGCACTGAATTGAGGCATTCAGCCTTCTCATGAGCAGAGTTGGCTCTGGTACCATTTGAAGGGAGGGAAGGGA